>NC_068283.1:47043346-47186256 GCF_025860055.1 Xyrauchen texanus
AGGTCTGAGAACCTGATTATGCGGATATAGCGGCTATGTATACCTTCAAGGTGGAGGGGGAAAGCCGCCCCTCCAGCTTCTCCTGGAGGAAGGAAAGCACTGACCTGACTGCACATTCTCTCTTGGCTCTCAACGAAGGCGGTCGCATTTTCTCACCCTCTCCCTACCCTTATCTTCCCTGCTTTGCTCCTCTCGTCATATCTAGTCTACTGTCTTGTACTTGAGAGACTCTCTCAGCACTGCTCTTCAAACTAAGTCATCATGGATTTGATCAACTGGTCTCTCAATGCAATTGACACCATCTTCTCGACGAGAAGCTTGGGTTCGGGGGAACCTGTCTGCCCTGACGGAACGTTCGCGAGCTGGCTACACGATGGACGCGTGGGAGAGGTGGCGGTCGTGTGTCTGGCTGCTCTTTCCGCGGAGGACGCTGAAGATATCTACCTATTCGGTACCATGATAACAGGTCTTCTGCTGATTGGATTAGGCATTGCCCTGGTTTATCGAGGAGTTAAGAAGATGGTGACAGCTGTCCAAAGCCTCACAAGGCTGCCCGTCATGATTGAAACAGTGGGCAGAGCTGTCTGCACTCAGACTGGGTCTATGAACCAAAATACGGATAACATCATGGAGAAGCTCACAGCTTTGCAAAGGCAAATGGATCGCTTCAGAGACCAAAATGGACCAGGAGAATAGCCTGTAAATTAGAATGCGGCTACTCTCCTTAAGACCAAACAATCCCAATCTTATCTGTTTCGCCACCCTCAACCAGCACTGGCCTTGGCCAAGGCCGCTGTTGGAACAACAACTCCCCGAAGAGCACTGCAGTGAGCCACTCGCTTCCTTCCCGACTCCCCAGACACCTGGTGATTGTTGACTATGTCTGGGACCTGATCAAGGTTGTCTCCATGGCAACTTGCTGTGTATTGCTATGACAACCCTAGTGGACTGAGGCACCTAGATTAGATGCTGGCATAGCTGACTCTCCAGGCCTACACACACATGAACTCTTACACATATATACAGATATGCAATCATCCGACCGATACCCTATCCCTCAGCCACGCTTTGTACCCCCAGTCTGACAGGCGGGTCTGTGACCAGCTCTAACATGGCTGCAGGTCCCGATGGCTGCTTGCCTGTGCTGGGCCACCTCCACCCCCAATCCCTCCCCTGTTGCAAGTCTTGTTCATGTTGTAGAGTGTACTGATTATGTGCTAATGTTGCTGAGGTGTTTTTTTCCCTGTTCCCACACTGTACTTCTTAAGGAGCATAGTCTGGGGGCTGCCTTTTTTTTCTCCTCTCCTCTCCTCATGTCATGCTGTATTTCTTCCAATTCCCTGTCTTCCTGTCCTGTCTATCCCCTTGTCATATGTATGTTTGTATGGACAGGTCGATGGCCAATTTCACTGGTTTACTATGTGACAATAAAGGACTACTACTACTACATCTCTGGTGGTCTTCGGCTCGGGAAGAACACCAATTCGTGAACAAACAGCACTTCAGGTTATAAAACTGCCTGGTAGAGGGAGCTCTGGCTTGAGTGATTGTGTCTATGACTGCTGGTGGTAGGCCACTTAGATCTTCCACGTCCCGTCCAAGGGCCAGATGTGGAGGTTCCAGAGGTCTGAGCGCGGGTGCCAGATTGTGCCCCATCCCTGAGAAAGAAGGTCCTTCCTCAGAGGAATCTGCCAGGGAGGTGCTGTCGAGAGGAACATGAGGTCTGAGAACCAAGTCTGGGTTGGCCAGTATGGGGCCACGAGGGTGACTTGTTCCTCTTCCACCCTGACTTAGCACAGGGTCTGTGCAAGAAGAATCACTGGGGGGAATGCGTATTTGCGCAGCCCCCGGGGCCAGCTGTGTGCCAGCGCATGTGTCCCGAGTGGTGCCATGCCTTTCTCGGGACTCGAGTCTGAAGCCAGTACTGAAGCTGTCTCATATGCATCAACCCGAGTTGCAGATGTTGCCCCAGGAGCCTCTGAAACTGTCTCAGTGGAACTGCTGTCTTCCACCTGAATTACTTCAGTTCAGCACCGACTGCCTGTGCTTGCTTGTGAAGTGTGCTATCATTGAGACCAAGTCTAACTCCATGCTGAGAAAAGAGATGCTTTGAACTGGGGAGAGCTTGCTCTTTTCCCAGTTGACCCGAAGTCCTAGACGGCTGAGGCGTTTGAGCACCAAATCCCTGTGTGCGCACAGCAACTCTCTAGAGTTTGCTAGAATCAGCCAGTCGTCGAGGTAGAGTATGCGGATGCCCACTTCCCTTAACGGGGCAAGAGCTGCCTCTACAACTTTCATGAAGATGCGAGGGGACAGGGACAGGCCGAAGGGGAGGACCTTGTACTGATATGACTGGCCGTCAAATGCAAACCAAAGGAAGGGTCTGTGTCGAGGTAAAACTGAGATTTGAAAGTACGCGTCCTTCAGGTCTACAGCCGCAAACCAATCTTGATGCTGGACGCACATCTGTGTAATTCCTGGTCGCCGGTCCAAGATTGGCCGCAACCCACCACCTTTCTTTGGCACAATGAAGTAAGGGATGTAAAACCATTTTACCATCTCTGCTGGAGGGACAGACTCTATCGTGCCCTTGAAAAGAAGGGTCGCTGGATGCGGGTGCTCGGTGTCCAGCAGCTGTGACAACGGCATCTGTGGACATGATTACGTGACCCAAGGAGTGAGGAAACAGCTCTCTTTTTGACAAAGTGCAACAGGCTGCGGTGAAAAAAAGAGAAAAGGAAACAAGGGATTTACCTCCCGGCCCTCCAGCAGGAGATGGAGTGGTCTGGATACGAGCTCTGTTGTGGATGTCTCGCTCCCTGGGTCATCCATCCTCGTTCCGGCCCGAGAGACGGGGGGCATTAGCTTCCTGCAGGGGACTCTACGCTGGGATTTACGCATCACAGGGGGACGCCCCCGGCGAGCAGACGGGGTGCGGGATCTTGAGCTGCGCTGGGTCAAGATGTGCTGGATGGCCTCCGTCAGTCGCCGAGCACAGCTCCTGCAGCACATCGGGATCAGGACTACCCATGTTTAGTACTTTTAGTGCCTTGGCCTTGTGTACTTGCAGGATGGCCATGGCATGCAAGGTGGAGGCGACCTGTCCAGTAGCACTTTAGGCTTTGGTCGCCAGACAATGTAGTCCTATAGGCTCTGGAGGGGAGCGCTGGTCGATCCCACCAAGTGGTGCCGTTTTGCTGGCACAAATGCATCACAACCACCTTATCCACTTGAGGGACCTCCGTGTACCGGTGGACCGCCCCGCCGTCGAGGGTAGTGAGAGCGGACGAACCCGGAAATCTGTTCCAGGCAGGGAAAGATGCCCTCCATGACCTCGTTAGTTCGTCGTGCACCTCCGGGAAGAAAGGGACCGAGGGCGGGGGGGTCAATCATCAAGTCTCGAGCGCTCTGGGAGTGTGAAGTGTCCCAGTCCAACCCGATGCTCGCGGCGGCCCGGGCAAGCATGGCGGTCAGCTCTGCTTCAGCCTCAGACTGGGAGAGAAGGTGGCAGCCCAGTCGAGTCATCGGCGTCCGACATCACCAGTGCACTCTTCGATGCAGCAATCGAAGACTCATCCTGCTCACAGTCACCGAAAGAGACGCCATGCTGTCCTCATACCCGTCGGTAGAAGGTGCAGCACGGGGGGTGGCTAGATTGGCTCTCCCGCAGAAGAAGGAAAGCCGTGACCGCAACGTTGCCATGGTCATATTCTCGCAATGAGAACATGAACCATCCGGAAACGCTGTCTCGGTGTGATCACAGCCCAGACACGTGAGGCTGCCCCCGTGGCTGTCGGAAGCGGAGAGATAACGATCGCATCCAGGAATCACACAAAGATAGAAAGGCATCTTTTTGAAGACTGAAAATGAATATTTGGTAGTGATGATCAGGACTGATGTTGGTTAAAAAAATCTTAGTCAGTGAAAATGGAAAAAAATATAAATATATAATATTTTTATGTCAGTTTTTTGATGCAGATATTTTTGTGCTATAAGGACCCCTGAGTAACTTTTTTTTTGACGCAGAAGGGTTAATATAAGAAAGGACTAAAAATACAGGGTATACTTGACAAATAAGTTAAAAAGGATAATGCTAAATAATAAAAATGAAGTTACACATAAAAGAAAGTTCTAATATTATTAATATATATGATAAGAAAGAGCTATAGTAAAACACACTTTCTGTCGGTCTCTCTTTAGCTGGACCAAAGAGAGAAGGGTTTTATTAGTGAAGTCTCATGAGAAGAATAAGTGGGTCACAGTGCGACCTTTGCCCTTTGCCAAGACCTTTCCCCAACAATTTGATGTGAGTGAAAACGACTAATTTTACTCTTTGATTTAGAAGTGATACAGTTATCTTTAGGCCATTTTGCAGCATTTGTTGAAGGTGGTTTGTTAAAAAGCAATGCATTGTTTGCTGCAGCAGCAGTGATGTAATGAATTAAGAGACTCAAAATACAGGAATGTAACAGTTGTAGACTAATCAGTAATTGTCAAAACCTTCTCTATGAAGTTTAACTTTAAAGTGCCAAGCTAAATATACTGATGTGAAAAAAAGTTCTTGAGTAGTCAACATCATTGACTAAAAAAGGGTTGGCGATGTAACGCTGATCTGTGTTTCCTCCACAGATCTGTGTTCATGTGATGAAGCAGCGTAAGTGTCAGTATATCGGGAACTGTACATTCGCTCACAGTCAGGAGGAGAAAGATCTGTGGACCTACATGAAGAACAACGGCTGTGAGCCTCAAACACACACAAACACTCGTGAACTCATACAGCATGAAAACACTGATAGTTCAATGTGTTTCTTCATGGACTGAAGGTTAACTCTCATGCTATCTGTCCTATATAGTGTGCCAGATTAGGCTTAGTGCATCCAAAATCGTAGTATGCTGAATATGATATGCTAAAGTTGCACAGATAGCGTCCTATTTCCAGTAGATCTTTAAAGTATGCATCGGCATTTTGTGCTACGTGATGTCCCAATACTGGCTTACTTGATACCTAAAAGTACATACTATAGTAAGCAGCACAATACTTACTCTTCATACTCAGCAGAAGTGAATTGTGATTTAGTCGTGATCTCACAGATGAGATGCTTATTGTATTTGAGTGTTTGTGTTCTGTTAGTCAGGGACATCCAGCAGGTGTATGACATCTGGCTCTCCACGTCCAATCAGAACAGACAGTCTGACGGCACCTCACTGTCTCAGCCAATGGAAGAGAAGCAGATCACCATGCCGACAGACTTTGCTGAACCGATGGTACACGCTCACACGTTCATTCTCATCTTTTTGATCTGTGCCTTCGGTCATATCTGCTCCATGTGTGTTGTTTTGTTGTCAGCCGGACAGTTTTTACTGCCCTCTGTGCGGTAAACACAGTAACAGTGATCGTCAGTGGCAGCAGCACATCTCGTCGGACAAACACAAGCAGAGAGTGTTGAGTGGAGGAGGAGAAGATGAGAGTCTGGCCTGGTCATATCGCTTCCCTGGACCCCATTTCTCCATCTGCACCAGGTACACCCGCATCAGTGTCATCATGGAGCCATCAGCGTTACTGTGTCAATATCTACGTCAAGAAGAAGTTGCTCTTATTTGGTTCTGAAGTTTGATTGACAGGTTGGAGGAGGGTTGTCCTGATGGTGTGAGTTGTGACTTTGCTCACAGTGAGGAGGAGCTTCAGGAGTGGCGTAGACGGCGGGATTTTCTGCGCAGACGTTTGGACAAAGCCCGAGCCCACATGCTGATATCTCCAAATGACAACGACTTCGGGATCTACAACTTTCTCCTTCAGGACTAAAACACACACATTCAGTTATCATTATAATAACAGTATAACACTTAATTATCACACACACACACACACGCACACACACACACACACACACACACACATCTCCATCAATCACTGGATCTCTCTGAAGGAGTTTCATTGATTGTTGTCAGCTCAGTGTTGTTCAGACTGAATTATCTGATGTATTTCAGAGTCTTGATGAGAATGAACAATGTTGATGTTTTAATGTGTGAAGAGTGAAGCTCAAAGACTTTAACCTGATTCAACAGGAATTTGTGAGTCAGATTGAATTGAAAGTTTGATCAAACACTTTCTTCGGGGAAAAACAAGCTTGTACTGTTATTTATCAGATGTTTTGTGCTTGTGGCATTCAGACTAAACCAGGGGTCGGGAACCTATGGCTCGCGAGCCATATATGGCTCTTTTCCGGATTTTATATGGCTCTCCAATTTTCAAATGTTGACTGAAAATACACCCTCAAACATGATGATAAAATTATTTTGAAACTATTAGCATTTCTGATTAATGTATAATTATTAATGTGTAAAATTAAATTAAATATGTTCAAAATATTTAGGTAAGAGACTTGCAGCTTAATATGATTGACAGCGGTGTTTGGCCTGTAGCTAGCCTACCTTTCAGAGTGCCGAATTTTAATTGGCCGACGGTTAGGCCTGCGTCAAGTCAAAATCAAGTTAAACAACTACCTAGCTGGCTGAATTAAAAATCATCATCAACGAGAGGAAAATGGCGAAAAGAAAAAAAGACTACGATTACCGTTCATTTCGGCCTGAATGGATGGATCAATTTGCATTTGTGGAGAAGTTGGGGTCCGCAGTGTGTCTCATTTGCAATGAACGTATTACGTCTGATTTACTGATGTCATTCAAATCACGCTTTGTGGACTTCCGCAGACATGCCGATTTGTTCAAAGTGATAACTCATCCACATGTGTGCACCGTGGATACAGTGTGTCTTCCCTGGAATCTCCATCGGAGATTTTGAGCTGGAAGCTGCTGAACTGAAGGTGACGGATATGTGGGTGTCAAAATTTTTCACTTTGAATTCCGAACTGGAAAGCCTCGCTCGTCAGCGGGCAGAACTGGCAAAGCAACATAAGTGGGCAGATATGAGAAAATTCCAACGTGAAGACAATCTCATCCTGAAAACCTGGAACGAACTTCCAGCCACTTTCAGCACAATGCGCCGGCCAGTGTTGCTGTCCTGACAATGTTTGGCTCAACATACACATGTGAGCAGTCCTTCTCACATCTGAACAACATCAAAACCAACCTGCGTTCAAGGTTAACAGATGAAAGCCTTGATGCCTGCATGAAGCTGAATCTCACTAGTTACGACCCCAACTACAAAGCACTCAGCAAAATGATGCAGCAACAGAAATCTCATTAATGTAAGTAGGGTGCAATGCACTTCTTGTTAATCACTTGTTTATGATGCCTGTTTCTCAATTTGTGTGGCGTCTTAGGTGTGCTAGAAAGTATGATAGTATGAAGTAGCCTTAGCTTGGGTGTCAATGAGTGAAAAAACAGCGTTATTGCCACCTACTGGTGTTGTTATTAAATAAAAATTGGCAAATATTTCTAATACACAAGTGTAAACTTTGCTGTGGCTCTTTTGAAAAATGTCTCTAAATTTTTTTGTTTGTTTGGCTCTTCTTGGTAAAAAGGTTCCCGACCCCTGGACTAAACTCATAAAACATCCAACAGTCACCCCAGCAGACAGAGTTCAGGATGTGATCGGTTTGGGAATATTTCATCAGAACACATGCTGAAATAAACATTTTATACTGTCCAGTTTCTTTATTGTGTATAATGATTAAACATTACATCCGTTAGACAGGAAAGAGTATTTCATTTTCCTCATTTTGACTCTTTCTGCACACTGTATTTCTCAGGACGTGAATATGAGAAGAGGAAGGATGAGTTTTGTTCATATAATCAGTTTATAAAAGCAATTGATCATTGAATGTGTTGCTTACAGTATTATGTAATATAAATGTAGAGGTGGTACCTCTGGTATGTTCAGATAGTTCTTGAAAACTGGTAACTCTGGTAAGACAGTAAGGGCTCGGAGAGTTATATCCACAAAACTTTAATGAAATGCTGGGTACATGGATACAAGTCACAAACGGTGAGCAATTTGGTTATAATGTATAGTGGTGAAAAAGGTATGAGTATGTAGATGTGTTTGTGTGTGGTCTGAAACATAAGAAAAATGTGCAAATTAGACAAAGAATATTACAATCCTTCTGTTAAATTGTTACATATTAAACATTTACCATACTGAACATAAATAAACAATCACCTATTGTCTGAGATTCACTGACAAATGTACAATTATTAGTGTATTGTGTCAAATTCAGTTAATCTGGCTAACAGATTAACATTTATAATATAACAACAATGCATTATAGCACGTGTCTGTAATACTAGCATGTTAGCTTCCCGACAGAGATTGACAAATAACATAAACTTGTGCAAATACAAATTTACAAGTTTATTACAACATCATAATGATAATATCAACATTATTAACAGGTATATTTCTTCTAGAAATTAGATATGACTTTACGCTCACTGTCTTAAAGTCCCCGTGAACCGGAAGTTGCAAACGACTTTTCTCCAGTGTTGTGACATTTCCGAGAGAAACAGAATACTAAATGAGGCAAAATAGTGGGCGTGGCTTTCTTTCCAACTAGCACCTGATTGGATCTAAAAAGGTAGGTGTTTCATTCAGAAATGGAGGCAGATCTTAACGCAAGTTTACAATCGGTTGTTGAGGATGCCGACTGGTGGGGCAGACGAAACGTCTACGTTGATTCAGTGAGCGGGAGACGTGGGTAGCTTCCGGGGTTGAGGTAAACACACGGGCCAGCGAGGACGAGCAGAGACATTGCTGAAAAGGAAAGGTTTTGTTTTGTTTTTTACTTAGTTGGGTTAAGTTTATTTTGTCTGTTTGTTTTTTTTGTTTGCGGGTTCATGGCATAATCTGATTTGTGACTGGATCAGAATGGCAAACTATAGTGGATTGTCAGAGGATGAAGATATGCAGATGGGTTGGGAAAAGAGTACCAGTAGGAAAGGAGGAGGGAAAAAAGAAAATAGAAATAGTCAGATGACAAAGAAGAGAACATTAGAAGAGGATGAAGAAATTCGAGAAGTAAGGAAAAAGATAATGATGGAAGAGTTTAAGATCATTCTTAAATTTAATGTGGGGAATGAAATTACATCAGTTAGCCCGATCACTCTTACAAATGGATTGAAGAAAGCGATTGGGGAAATAGAAATGGCGAAAGTGTTGCGTGATGGGAGCCTATTGGTGAAATGCAAAAATATTGAGCAGAAAAATAAAACTATGAAACTGCAATCAGTATGTAAGAAAGAAATAGTGGAGAAAAAAATTAATTGGTGAGAAGAGAGGAACTAAGGGAGTGATAACAGGAATTCCTGTAGAAGAGAATCTGGAAGAACTAAGGAAAGTAATTAAAGGAGGAATGATCACAGAAATCACTCGATTGCAGGCTTTCAGAAATGGAGAAAAACAGATAGTGAGTCTGTACTGCTACAGTTTAAAAGATGATGTACTTCCTATGAAAGTGATGGTAGGATATATGAGCTTTAACGTCAGAGAATATGTACCTCCTCCATTAAGATGTTATAAATGTCAGCGATATGGACATACTGCAAATGTATGTAAAGGGTGGTAGATGTGGAGGAGAACATATGGAGAATGTGGGAGTAATGTTACAATAAAGTGTTGTAATTGTGGAGGGAACCACACAGCAGCATATGGAGGCTGTGAAATCCGAAAAAAGGCAGTTGAGGTTCAAAAAGTAAAATTAAATCAGAAAGTAACATATGCAGAGGCTGTGAAAACATATAATAATGAAAGAGAAAATGAAGACATTGGTACGAATAAATAAGGAACGGGGTCAAAACAGGAAAATACAGGAATGTCAATGGATAGGATAGTGCTTTTTGTAGCATATGTCATAAATTGTTCAGAACAAGCAAAAACAAAAACAGAGAAGATAAAAATCATAGTTAAGGCAGCAGCTAAATTCCTAAACATGAAAGATTTGTCATGGGAAAAGATACATGCTGATCTTAACCATGGAGAAGGGAACGCAGATACAGCTTCTCAAAGCATAACTTAATGTTGGTAATTCAATGGAATGCTAGAAGTTTGATAGCAAATGGATATGAGTTTAAGGGATATATTGATAAACTAGGAAAGAAACCAGATATCATTTGCATTCAGGAAACATGGCTCAAAACTAATCTGGATTTCATTATTAAAGGATATAATACAATACGTGAAGATAGAAGAAATGGAATTGGAGGGGGATATGCAATATTTATTAAAGAGGGTATAGTTTATAGGAGGTTAAAAACAATACAAGAATTAGAGGTAATAGTTGTTGAAATGTGAAACAAGAAAGAAAAGATCAAAGTGATTAACTTCTACAACCCATGTAAAAAACTAGAGAGAGTACAACTAGAATCAATACTGGAGGAGTGGAGAGGAAAAAAATTATTTGGTGCGGGATTTTAATGCACATAGTAAGGTGTGGGGTGAAAAGAAGATTTAAATGGAGAAATTTTAGAAGAAATAATGGATGAAAAGGAATTAGTATGTCTAAATGATGGGTCTGGTACAAGAATAAATTTAAGTAAGGGTATAGAGACTGCAATAGATCTTACATTGGTGTCCCAGTCTTTGGTAGGGATAAGTAGTTGGGAAGTAAATAAGGAAAGTACTATAGGGAGTGATCATTATCCTATATACACAGAAATTGGAATAGAAAGGATATGCAAAAGAAAGAGAGAGTAAGTAGGTGGAAATTTGAGGAAGCAGATTGGAACAAGTTTAGAATATTGTCCAAAGAAAAATTAAAGGAGGTTTGTATAAATCAGGGAGTTGAAGATCTGAATGAAGAAATAAGTAGTATTATTTTAGGTGCAGCAAAAGTGTCGATACCAAAAAGAGGAGGCAGTATTAGAAAGAAAATCGTTCCGTGGTGGACACAAGAATGCTCAAAGGTAATTAAAGAGAGAAATAAAGCATTTAAAATCCTGAAAAGGACACATACAGTAACTTCCAGAATTTAATTGATTATAAGAGGAAGCAGGCTGTAGTAAGGATGACAATAAAGAGAGTTAAGAAAAACTTTTGGGGGAAGTATTGTGAATCTCTAGAAAGAAGTACACCATTAGAAAGAGTATGGGGTATGATTAAGAGAATGTCAGGAAATAAAAAAAGAGTATGGTTATCCTATAATGAAAGAAGGAGAGAAAGTAATAATAGAGAGCAAAGGTAAAGCAGAGTTGCTGGCAAGGACATTTGTTAAAATACATAGTAATAGTAATTTGAGTAATGAGGAAAAGACGCAGAGGGAGAAAACAATAAGAGATAGTGTTGAAGTAATACAGGATGGTGGGGATAATGAAAGTACCATAAATGTGATGTTTACAATGGGTGAGTTGAATAATGTCTTAAGAAAATCGGGAAAAACAACGCCAGGGAATGATCAAATAAGTTATTTTATGATAAAAAATGTAAATGATGAGTAAAGAAATGTTATTAAAGTTATATAATAAGGTATGGGAAGTGGGATGTTTGCCAAAAAAGTGGAAAGAATCAATTATTGTCCCTATATGTAAACCAGGTAAGGATCCGAGTTTGGCAGAAAGTTATAGACCGATTGCTTTAACGTCACATGTAGGGAAAATTATGGAAAAAATGATAAATTAAAGATTAAAGTATTATTTGGAGACAAAGGAATTGATAAAGGATTACCAGAGTGGGTTTAGAAAGGGACGAAGCACAATAGATCCGGCTGTATGTTTAGAAAGTGAAATTAGAAAAGCTCAAATTAATAAAGAAAGTATATTATCTGTATTTTTTGATGTTGAGAAGGCGTACGATATGTTGTGGAAACAAGGACTTATGATTAAGATTTATAAATTGTTAATAAGAGGGAGAATGTATAGTTGGATCAAAAACTTTTTAACTGATAGGTCGATCGCAATAAGAGTAGGGACAGAATTGAGTACAAAGTATTTAGTGGAAAATGGAACTCCTCAAGGGAGTATAGTTAGTCCAGTTTTGTTTTTAATTATGATAAATGAAGTGTTTAATAGAGTTGATATATCTATAAGTGTTGCTTTATTTGCAGATGACGGTGTTATGTGGAAAAAGGGAAGAAATATAGAATATATAGTGAGGAAGATGCAAGAGGCAATTGGGAAGGTAGAGAGTTGGGGAATGGAATGGGGTTTTAGGTTTTCAGTGGCAAAGACCAAAGTAATCTGTTTTTCTCAAAGGAAAAATCAAGAACAGATTCAACTTAAATTTTATGACAAAATCTAGAGAGAGTGGAATGTTTTAAATATCTCGGATATGGTTTGACAAAAAACTTAACTGGAAAATACATATTGAGAAAGTTGTTGAAAAATGTAAAAAATATTGAATGTAATAAGATGTCTGAGAGGTAGAGAGTGGGGAGCAAATAGGACCTCATTGAAAATAGTTTATATTGGATTAATTAGGGCAGTTATTGATTATGGATGTACAGTTTACCAGTCTGCTTCAAGAACTTTACTAAAAAAGTTGGATGTTATTCAAAGTCAGGCGTTGAGACTCTGTTGTGGTGCTTTTAAAACAACCCCAGTAGCGGCATTACAAGTAGAAATGAATGAGATGCCATTGGAGATTAGAAGAAATCAGATAGCATTAACGTACTGGGCAAATTTAAAAGGGCATAAGGAAAGAAACCTGACTCAGAAGGTGTTACATGTCAAGAAAGGGAAAGACGACAGATTAAGAGCTTTGGATGGATAATAAGGTATGCAGTCGATGAGATAGGTATAGGAGATATGACGGTAAGTCCAACTGTGCCATTATCTAATGTTCCACCTTGGATATTAGGGGAGTTAGAGGTAGATTTGGACCTTTTAGAGTGGAAAAAAGAGAATAGTATTGATAGGAGTCAGGTTAGTAGATACATAGAGGAGAAGTATTCTATGTTTGTTAAGATATATACAGATGCATCAAAAACAGAAGATAATAGAGTAGGAGCTGCGTTCATTATACCAGAAGTGAATGTTATGTTAAATAAGAGAGTAAGTGATAAAATGTCAGTGTATACAGGAGAAATGCTGGTCATTCTCTTAGCCCTTGAGTGGGTTGAAAATAGTAGGTCAAGGGAAGTGTTAATAGGGTCAGATTCAATTAGTGCGTTAACCAGTATTAAGAACATGAAATCAGAAGCAAGACAGGATATTTTGTTGGAAATAGCCCAAGCTGTTTATAGAATTAATAGAGTAGGAGTAGTAGTAAAATTCATCTGGATTCCAGCCCATATAGGAGTAGAAGGAAATGAAATGGCAGACAAATATGCCAATAATGCAACAAAAAAAACAGAGATAGATATGGTAATAAGTTATAGTAAGGCGGAAGTTAAAAGCATAATCAAAGAAGAAATGAGAAAGAAGTGGCAAGTGGAGTGGGATATAGAAACAAAAGCAAGAATGTACTACAGTATCCAGAAGAGGGTAGGAGGTATGAGAGAAAATAGTAGGAATAAAAGGGAAGAGGACATTATTTCAAGAATGAGATTTGGGCATACTGGATTGAATAGTACACTTAAATTAATAGGGAAGCATGAAACTGGGATGTGTGAGGTCTGTAATATTAACGAAACAGTAGAACATGTAATTATTAATTGTCATAAGTATAAGGAGGAAAGGATGAGGCTGAAAGACTGGTTTAGGAAAGAAAAAATTAGATTTGAAATGAAGGAACTATTACAAATGAATTCAGGGCATGTAGGGTATAGAGCGATATTTGAGTTTTTGAGTAATACAGGGCTTAGTAGAAGGATATGAGTTTAGTTTCCTTAGAAAATTGTATTTATTAATAATGAAAATGTATGAATATTAATAATGTTATTAGATATTTATGAAGTTATTTATTGGTTTTATTATGGATGTATGTAGTTATTTATATATTTATTTTAAGGGTAGTGAGGAAAGGCTATTGTGATCCACACTCCATATCAGAAGGTGGCGGTAATGCACACTTAAAAGTTGTTTGCCAACCGCCATTAAAAGAAAGAAGAAGAGGAAGGTTGTTGAGGATTACTCGCCGCCTGAAACACCGCCAGCAGTCCCCTTCCTGCAGCAGGAGGAGGAGGAGGAGGAAGATGAAGAAGAACAGGAACACACGGAGGATCATTTCAGACCTTACATGTGTGAGCCGTTACATGCGGAGGGTTCGAATGGTAAAAAGTGTTCCGTGAGTGTCACAACCAAAAATGCACCTCCTCGCCATCTCTCCTTTCACACGCTGTCAATGCTCGCAAACACACAGGCAGCCTGTCTACTGTCAGTTGGAGGGCGTGGTTACGGATGTTAAGGAGACACCTAAACCAGTCAAACCTACGTCATCAGGCAAGGTCCTCCAATGCAGAGGGGCGGGGAATTTTCAGATTTTGATTAAAGATTACGAAGCCAAAAATTTTTTTTGTGTGGATTGACTTGCATGGATGAATTGTTCACCAAAAAACACTAAATTTAGGCAAACAAATTATGGTCAATTTTTAATTCATGGGGACTTTAAAGTGAAAGGTGTATATTAATCAGTAGTGTGAAAGACATGTTCCCTCTAGTGGTGAAGTATGAAAGTGCAATTAAAGGAATAGACTTTCCAACAATAAAGGAATTTAATAAACATGCTTTTATTGTTTATTACAAAGAGTGACTGAATATTAGTGTTTAGTAATCTGATTCAGTCTTTATAGGAAAGAACATGAAGAGCGATCAGACTTACTATTGATTATTGACTATTGAGTCATGTCAGATCGAGTTTTATTTGCTTGTTTTTTTTTTTTTTTTTTGTGTAGTGGTCTAAACCACAGTACTGGTAATCAGAAGGTTGCTGGTTCAAGCCCCACAGCCACCACCATTGTGTCCTTGAGTAAGGCACTTAACTCCAGGTTGCTCCGGGGGGATTGTACCTGTAATAAGTGCACTGTAAGTCACTTTGGATAAAAGCGTCTGCCAAAATGCATAAATGTAATGTAAATGTAAATTTTTTGTACCTAATGTCAAAATAAGGTTTGACGATAATAAAGCTTAACATTTAAAGTTGTGATGGGTCAAGTTTAGAAACATTTAGAGATATTTCCAGTGTGATATATTTGATTGTAAAAGGACAGAAGAGTTTTTTGACAGGAAATTCTTTATTTATCGGAGTGTTGACATGAACGTCTGATATACAATATAAATTATGTTCACTTCACATGGTTACATTTATTCATTTAAAAGACACTTTTATCCAAAGTCACATACAAATGAGGAATACAACAGGAGTGATATATCTTAAGGATTTAGTACAATGTTTCAAAATTGCTCCGAGAAGTACAAACGGAAGAAGATTAAAGACAGTGGTAAAATAATGGATACACATATAAAGAAAGTGAAAGGTTAATCTGCATGTACATGAGGCAGAGGTGCCACATCCATTTATCTGTATTTTGTGCAGTGATCAACAACTTTACCTGAACGTTACCCACAATGCAATCCCATATTTAAACATAAAATATGTAATTCATCAAAGATATGGCTATTAGCAATATATTGCTACTCAGAACAAATCTATTTCAATCACTAAATCTGTTTCTCTGATGTGTTCAGAGTCACTGATGTGTGAAACAGAAGATCATTTCAAACTGTTCTCAGTATATCAGGAGAAAAAGAGGATCATCTTTAATATTCTCCATTACATGTATTCATCTAAACTGTCAATAGCTTCATGTTTTGAATATTTTCTCCATTCATCTGGGATCATTCCTCTCTCCTGGAATGTTTTATTGTAGTATTTTTCAAGATCTTTCTGGAATCTGCACACAAACCATTTCCAGTACGGGAATACAGAGACATCAGCGGTGATGCTCCACTTAGCATAAACTCCTCCTGCTTTTCTGTATTCTCTCCAGAGGACTGAGTGATATGGGCCTTTGGGATGAAAAGATCGATCACTTGCTACTTCTGTTGTGCAGATGCTTGTAGAAAGATTTGTTGTTCCAGTGTAATATTTGCCATTAATTCCATCCACTCGATGGATAGAAACACTGTGATCTGAATCATGGTGTTCTATTGTGTTGGTGCAGATTGCAGCACAGAAAGGACACTGAACCCAACAGCACTGACAGAAGTGATCAATCAGAATCTCAGCTGATCTGTATTTACAGTCCAGCTTCACTGGGAAAGATCCTGTTCTGAATTTCCTGCTTATGTCAGACATCACATAAGAAAGTTCTTTTCTCATCACATCTTCTAGGAGTTTGATATCAACATCATCACGACTCACTCCACTGAAGTCTTTAACAGAGAATATCAGCACATCTGAGAGCTTCTGTGTGAAACACTTCAACCACAAATCAACATCTCCACTGTTCACTTGAACATGTTCAGTAGATTCATGAGCTGCTTCAACATCTCCACTGTTCACTTGAACATGTTCAGTAGATTCATGAGCCGCTTCAACATCTCCACTGTTCACTTGAACATGTTCAGTAGATTCATGAGCCGCTTCAACATCTCCACTGTTCACTTGAACATGTTCAGTAGATTCATGAGCCGCTTCAACATCTCCACTGTTCACTTGAACATGTTCAGTAGATTCATGAGCCGCTTCAACATCTCCACTGTTCACTTGAACATGTTCAGTAGATTCATGAGCTGCTTCAACATCTCCACTGTTCACTTGAACATGTTCAGTAGATTCATGAGCTGCTTCATCATCTCCACTGTTCACTTGAACCTGTTCAGTAGATTCATGAGCCGCTTCATCATCTCCACTGTTCACTTGAACATGTTCAGTAGATTCATGAGCTGCTTCAACATCTCCACTGTTCACTTGAACACGTTCAGTAGATTCATGAGCTGCTTCAACATCTCCACTGTTCACTTGAACATGTTCAGTAGATTCATGAGCCGCTTCAACATCCCCACTGTTCACTTGAACATGTCCAGTAGATTCATGAGCTGCTTCAACATCTCCACTGTTCACTTGAACATGTTCAGTAGATTCATGAGCTGCTTCATCATCTCCACTGTTCACTTGAACATGTTCAGTAGATTCATGAGCTGCTTCAACATCTCCACTGTTCACTTGAACATGTTCAGTAGATTCATGAGCTGCTTCATCATCTCCACTGTTCACTTGAACATGTTCAGTAGATTCATGAGCTGCTTTCATGATCTTCTCCTGCAGGAGTTTCATGTTCTTCATCATCTTGGGCCGAACACTGACACTGAACTTATCAGTGATGTACCGACTGACTTCATCACTGATGAAACTCTTGAAGTGATCTTTGGGATTATTAATGTAGTTCATGTATTTGCCAAAGTTCTCCTCTTGTGCCAGTGTCTTCAGGATGTGTTTCTCCAGTTTAGATCTGTTTCCATTCAGTGATTCACAGTTTGTTCTCATTTCATCTGCTAAATCTCTGGCAGTGTTTTTGTAGACACTCTGTTCAATGGGATCTTTCAGTTTCTGACAGATGATCTCACCAAAAACAGCAGCGGATGTTGAACCACGACAGTATTTCTGGAAAACACTGAAGTACTCTCCTCTCTTCTTCTCCATGTAGAGAACAGGATCATTGGCTTCTCTGAACCGTCTGTGTTGGTCAGTGAATGTCTTGTTTGATCTCTTACAGATGGAAAGCACCAAATCAATGAAGAACTCCTTCTTTAACACATATTTTACAGGCCTTTCCTGATGTTCTGTTACTCTTGCCTTGATGTGATCTATCAGTTGTTGAATGCAGCTTTTGTTGTAGCCCATCTTTGAAATGTTGAATGACAGGATCATCTTGTCTGTCTCATGAGCAATTTCACTGACTAACGTTCTTATTTGGGTTTCATCCACTTTAAACAGAGCAAATCTTAACATCTCTATTTGTATTCTGTAGAGATTTCTAACAGGTCCTGTAATTAAACTGGATTTCTTTAACTGCACATAATCTGAATAACTCGGCACACAGAAAATATTCCTCCAGTGATCTACAGGAGCACTTTTATAGATGTCACTGAGGAGTTGTTTCACATCTCTTAATATGTCAATGTCTTTGATTTGAGGAGTGTCTCTGATGATCTCATCCACACACTCTTCCCAAAAGCAATCAAACTCTTTCTTCAGTGTTTCTTCATCATTTGCTTTGTCTTTGAGTTTTAAGGCGAGTGTTTTGCTCTTTTCAAAGAGAGTGTTTTCATGATGTGTTTTCTGAGCATCAATCTTTCTCTTCAGATCTCGCTGTTGAAGAATCTCCTTTAATTTCCTCTTTGTTTCTCTCACAATGTTTTCTTGAAGCTCTTTGATTTTTATCTCATATGAAGTTTTGAATTGAATCAGTAAAAAAGCAAAAGTGTCTTTCTCAAAGAACTCAGACATCAACATTTTCACTTCTTCACTTTTCTCTTTCAGTTCTGTTTGAAGATCTGTTTCCTGAATCTCATGAATTGCCTCATTTTCTATGTTGTTTTGTAGTTTGTTCTTAATTTCCAGCATGTCAACGCGGAGACTCCAGGTCCACTTGCTGTATTCTGTATCGAGTCTCCTGTGTGCTGCGACCTTTGAGAAATGAAAACACAAAACACTCAGAAAAGTCTTGAGAAAGAACAGATGTCTTGAACTTCTGGTGTGTGGTTGGATGGACTGTTATTATTATTATAGTTAAAGTTTTATAACTAATAATGATAAACTCACCTCTACTGAATCTCGTGTTTCAGTCCAGACCTTCTTCATGTCCTCTCTCCATTCAGCTCGTCTTTTCTTCTGTTCATCTTCATGCTGTTCTTCAATGAGTTTTACTTTTGCTTCAAAAGTCTTTTGTTGCTCTTCTCTCGTGTTTCTCTCTTCTTGCACTTTTACTTTCCATTCTTCTAGTTGTTCTTGTAGCTTTTCTTTCTCTCTTTCTATTCTCTCTCTTATTTCCTTCATTTCATTTTGGAGTCTTTGAATCTGTTCATCATAAATCTGTTTTTCTCTCCCCCTCATTTTCTCATCATATTCTTTCTGTTTCTCTCTTTCTTCTCGTTCTCTTCTCATCTCATCTTTCATCTCTCTCTCACACTCTTCTTTCTCTTTTATTTCTCTTTTATATTGTTCTATTATTCTCTTCATCTCTTTCTCTTGATTCTGTCTTTCATTCTCTATTCTGTTCATCAGTTTGTCTATTTCTGTGTCACATTTGATCTGAAGATTTTCTTTTTCTCTCCTCAGTTCCTCCATTTCATGTTTAAGTGTCTCTCGTTCTCTTTTCATCTCGTCTTTCATCTTTCTCTCACACTCTTCTTTCTCTATTATTTCTCTTTTATAGTGTTCTTCTCTTTCATTAAACTCTTCTTCTCTTCTCTTCTTCTCTTTCTCTTGATTCTGTCTCTCTTCCTCCATCATCTTCTTCATTCTCTCTTTCTCTTCTCCATGTTTGTTCAAGAGTTCTTCTCTCTCTCTGTTCAGTGTCTCGACTCTCTCCATCATTATGTTCATTTGTTTTTCTTGTCGTTCTCTCTCCATCTGTCTGAACATCTTACATGAGTAGTAACTGTCTCCGTTTGCTGTCACCATGACGTCTATTTTCTCCAGTAGTTCAGAAACCTGTGTGCGATCTCTAGTCTCATTATTATTGAACACATGGAATCTGTTCCCACACTGTTCAATCAGGTTTCTAATCACAGATCCTGGTTTTCCCAGCCACTGCTCAAGGTTTTTTTTCTTCAGAAAGTCTCCTCTGGTGAAGAGAATCATTGTGTACTTTAAAGAGTTTTCACCAAACATCTCTTGAATGATCTTCACTGATTTCGCCTCATCTTGAGTGAATCGTTGTCCTAAATTCAACACAATAATGAACACATGAGGTCCTGGCAGTATCATTGAGATGCAGTTAGTGATTTCTCTCTGGATGTCTTCATGACTGAGTTCAGTATCAAACAGTCCTGGAGTGTCAATCACAGTGATGTGTCTGCCGTTGATTTCTGCTGTTTCTCTCTGACATTCACTGGTCACTGATCCAGAAGATTCTTCAGCTTTAAACGCTTCTCTTCCTAAGATAGTGTTTCCTGTCGCACTCTTCCCAACTCCAGTTTTTCCCATCAGCACAATTCTGACATCTTTGCTCTCTGTTGAATCTGGAATAGAGGAAATTCATTAGACTATATACACAAAGGCCCAGATTTATAAACTCCTAAATAACAGGTACTCATTTTCTTGTGTAATGTATGAAATTATGTGTGCATGTCTTTGGCGTGTTGGAGGTGATTTACTAAGAAGAAATGTGCAAATAACTACACATGCACATTTTTAGACACACTACAAAAGGAGAATTTCACATGGGATAATTGCACCAAATGCATTCTCACCTACATTACAGCTCTCACTAAATACCATTACATTAATATTAAATATTTCTACAATATTTAGAAGTTTATAGCAGATGATGAGAACACCCATGTGTTACACTTTTGAAATGTATCAGAATGATTATGGAGTGGAGGACAAAATCGCTTCAGTTCATAATTCACAAAGAAAAAGATACACACTTCCTCCTCCGATGGTGGTTCGAGCTTTACGTGCAGCTGCAGTTCTGCTGTCGGATGGTAAACAATCTGCAGGCACGCGGCTCAGCCAATCAGAGTGCGAATTTGCGGTGACGTCATAAATTGGTTATTTCCATAAAGAGACTGTAGAGTTTTATTTTCCTTTTTAAGGATTTTTTTATTATGTACGTTAAGCCGTCGCACCACTGGTGTATTCTAAAATGGTATCACACCTGCCTCCATTGGGCGCACTGGCCCACTTCGATCGAGCACTGGAGAAAACCACCACTTAAAATATTCGCCAGTTAAAGATAATGTTGAAATAATTTGGGCATACATTGTTAGTAGGATTTTTTTTAATTTTTTTTAGAATGAAGATTTAAATAATCATCAATATGATATTATGATTTAAAGTTCTAAAATAACCAAATAAACCATTTTTTAATAAAAAATAAAAGAAATTTAATATAACAGAAATGTGTGTTAAATGGGTTTTCTATGTGTTCTGCATTTTTAAAGTCACTGTTTTTCCACGATGACAGCACGATTCATCAGATTAACACCTGCCTTTCACTTGTATTCATTTGCTCTTGCAGTTTGTGTTTCTGAAATGACTTTCAGGCTTGATAAATCACTTTGCGGGTGCATGAATTTATTTGCAACAACTCCAGCCTTTATTCTGCACATTTGGAGGCACACCTCTTAACTGCACATTAATTTCAGGGAAACACACAAAAATTGCCAACACGTGCTATTCTGTGCATCTGAAAGGCACAATACTGATTAGACTATGTTAGTAGATCTGCTCTGATGTTTTTTTGCACATGTTTTTATACACACAAAACTTAAATAAATCGGGGCCAAAGTGTGATGTGACAAAGCAAATGTTTGCAAACAACTTTTCACCAAAACTACATACAGTGTGAATTGTATCATCAATTATCATCATAATCCACTGTTGACTGGTTCCCATTACAAAATAAGAACAATGATGAAGTGGCCTTTTTGATCTCATATATGGCAGACAGGGCCAGTCCATGGCATAGGCAACATTTATTATCAATAGATTTCTCCTGCCATTGAAACTAGATCTGTCACTGTCAAAAAAAGATACATAAATGACAAAACTAGTGTGCAATTTAAGAGAGCTATATCTATGACACCAAGTGTATCCGCAGACTCTGTTGATGTTCTCCCCAATAACTTTAACTCAAAAGTTAAAAATGCTATTGATGGTATTGTTGCTGACAGACGTAAAGCACCTTGGAGAAACTTAAAAGCATGAAAATAAAATGCAGGAAAGCTGAACACATGTGGCAGAAGACAAACTTTGAAGCCCATTATTATATCTACAAAGACTGCCTTCAAGATTTCAATGTGGAGCTAGGCTAGAAAGACTTTCTCAAACATTGTAAACAGCAACATCAACAACACCTGCACTCTTTTTGCTACAGTAGAGAGACTAACTAACCCAGTGGTTCTCAACCTTTTTGAACAAACGCCCCCTGACCTCTTCATGATCCTCTTAACGCCCCCCAAAAAAAAACAAACAAAAGAAAAACAAAAACACTTCAGAAATACTATTACAGCCAAACAATTGCAACACTGATACCTGAAGCCTGAGTTTTTGGTAAAAAAAAAAAACTGAAACAGAAGTTTCTTATTGTATAAACTACATATAAAAGCCTCAAGTTGAGTAATATTGTGTTTGGAAAAAAATGCAAAAACACATGGATTGTTTGAAAGGTATTTCAAATGTATTTAGAAATTCAAACAAATTCAGGCTCACACACAATTTTTTTTAAGATGAACCAATCACGTGAACAATAACGTAACTAACCTAAATGGCCAATGAAAAAGCAGCGGTCGTTCGCGCACTCAATTAGGCAATATATCCTAGGCTTCAAATTTGAATAGCCTACAAACGGTCATTTGATTTCAAATGACGAACAAATACGACAACAGCTCGGCCACCTGAACTGAACCGAAGAAAAAACGACGTCAAAAACAGCCACTTTTTTTTAATTAATTACGGTCATTAGTGTGAGCCCTGAGCACTAATTATGCACCTAATTATGTATTCCACGTTATGTACAGAAAAAGCCGGTGAAAGCGCGCCTCTATTTTGCGCTGAAAATTCTCTGCCTCTTAAAAGCATGTGTAACTTAGGAAGCGGCTCTCCTGGCATATCCTCCTGGTGAAGTGGCAGCAGTAATCCGAGCAAGATTAAGACATAGGCTAAGGAGAAGAGCTGAAAAGATTTTTGCGCAGGCCGCCTGTTGAGTACCTCTGAGTAACGCCCCCCATTTGTGCCTGAACGCCCCCCTCTCTGCTGCCTCGTGCACACCGCCCCCCAACACTGTCCAAACGCCCCCTAGGGGGCGGTACCGCCCCCGTTGAGAAACGCTGAACTAACCCATCAACACATGTTCCCTGTGAAATGTTCTCAGACAGCAAATGCAACGAGTTTGCATCTTTTTTTAGGGAAAATATCAAAGACATTTGAATTTCAATCAGCTCATCCTCATGTTGCGCAGAGGTTAGACAGCAAACCACCACAACAACTTCAGAAATTAAACAGTATGTCATCATTCGAAAGGTCCTGGGTCTTATAGTCCAAAGCGACTTATAAAAACTATCTGCATTTGACAGACTCTAGGTCTAGATGAAAGCGTCAGTCATAGAGACAGTAGAAGTGACCAATTTGGAGTATTTTGGCTTTACAAAGTACTTTATGCAACCGGCGTTAATATTCTGTTTATCATAACATTACTGATCAAACAAACTCTTGACCAACGCTACTCCAAAAATTGACCTTTCATCACAATCGTTGTAATATAAATATTTTAGTCAGTGAACCAGATATTAGCAAAAGGATACTGTCACATTGTATAGCAAAGAGGGTTGCTAATATGAGAAATATAATTTCGGTTACTGTCGTAGCCTCCATTCCCTGATGGAGGGAATGATACGTTGTGTCCCCTAGTGACACTAGGGGTCGCTCTTGGGAGCCCGATTCACCTTCAGATCTTTGAGAAAAGGCCAATGAGAAGTAGGCGAATTGAATTTGCATACAGCTTCCCCAACATACGTATATAAAGGTGTAGGGCCTTGCCCAATCAAAATGGCAACGGAGACCGCATGACCCTTTGTTCTATGATCAAAGGTGAGACATTGAACTCGGTTTCCCAGAATGCCTCACAGCCGGATAGGAATTCCCGCCCATGGACCCAATCTGCTGTTTTGATTTGTGAGATTGTCAATTTTGTGTGAAATGTTGTTTATTGAGTGAGCTGAACTAGCGATTCAGTTGCGCTGTTACCAGCGTTTATCCTCCGTTAAATTGTATGCACCCCTGTTTGTTCGCTCTCTCTCTCTCTCATACACACTGAAATTCATGGAGTGAGCAGCACCACGGTTTATGTCCGCACCACGGTTTATGTCCGACTCTGGAGGCTGGAGGCTGGTGTTTTCAAATTCTCCCGCCTGTTTGGTCAGTTCATTGTGTGTCTGATCATTTCCACCCCCACGTGGTATTAGCTCCATCACCTGGATCTGATCCAGCCATCTTTCTTTCCCTCCACATTCAAATAATCGAATAATCTAATCCTCCATTTTGAAACTAGTTTCCCATGTGGAGTTTAGTCCGCCATTTTGTTTCCTTTGTTACCGAATCTAGACACACACTCACATACATATATCCATACACTAGCATATACAGTAGCTCCACTATTTAGTTAGGACTTCCATTTTATGTTTTTGTGTTATATTCATATAGTATTGATGGTGTTCATTGCTGTTTGATTATAATAAATCTTGTTATAGTATAATAAGTACTCCTGGTTGTTTGTTTGAATATATCGGCCTCTGCCACGTCAAGAACTCCCGTATTACTTCAGTATTGTTAAATTGTTGTTGTTAGAAGCCAACTGTAACCAGATTACTGTTGGATTTGTACAGCAGTAATTTGACTAGCTTCTTCCCTTTTTGATTATTTTGATTATTAATCAAAATACTCAAACTTCAGGGTAGAATTTTATGAGACTTAATCAGCCACTTACTATCATTTTTCTCTTGTCAAAGAGTGATGCCCTGAGGATAGAATTTAACGAGTTAAATCATATTATTTAATTAAATTATTAATTAATAAACATTAATTATTGGTTATATCTGATAGTAAAACTGATCTAAACAACCATTGCACCCTACAAAGGGAAGGAGGGCATTCCCCTTTTGTCACTCACTCGACGTTGTGTCGATGAAGTGACACTAGGGGTCCACATACGAAACGCCACAGGACTGAACTGATTACGTGAACTGACGATGCAGGTGTAGGCAAGATGCTACGAGCGTAGGAACACAAGCACTCTGGCTGCATGAAGCCTCCCCAGATACCCAAAGATGTTGTGTGCTTCCCCATAACCCCGAGAGGGAGGGGAAGGAGATGTAGCAACAGGGGAGCAAGCTAGCCTCAGCCTTTTCTCTCCATAGAAAAATTATTCAGCTGGGGCCTAAAAAATGCTCATAAATGCACAGGGGAAGGCTTTCTTTTCCGTTCCTATTCTTTCAGGGTGAAAAGACCCTGAGGAGGCCACACCCTTCCCTGGAGAGGAGGAGAGGGTAAAGAGTGGCGAATATGTGGCTAGCCTGCAGACATGGGGAAGGCACGGTGGTAAGTCCTGCCCATCGTAGGGGGAATTCTGTAACACAGCAGCCAGGGCAGAGAGAGCTCTCCACTCTCCTCTGAACGTTACCTGCCATGACAGAACATCTGCTGTGACGTTGAGGTCACCTGGAATGTAAGTGGCATGCAGCGACCTGCGTCACCACTGACTCCAGAGGAGGCAGCAACGGGCAAGTTTTGACATGAGACGGGAGCGTAAACCGCCATTGAGGTGTTGTCCGTCCGGACCAACACATGCTTGACCAGGGCGAGCAGTACTACCAGCAACTTGAGGCAGTTTATGTGCCAACGCAGGTGAGGTCCTGTCCAGGAGCTGCATGGCCGTTACACACAGCACCTGTGTGCCGAAGCGCCATGCGTGCCTCGGGACTCTGATCTGGAGCCATTGCTATAGCGGTCTCATATGCATCAACGCCACCCGTTGCAGGGACGACATCGCCCTACAGGCTCGGGAAGGGAATGCCGGGTGAGTCTGCCAGGTGGTAGTACTCAGTGGACACTTTGTCCACTCGGGGTCTCGCGGCATAACCCTCGGCCATCCCCCCGTCGAGGGTAGTGAGAGTGCACAAGCCAAAGGACCGGGTTCGGGCAGTAAAAAGTTGCCCTCCGTGATCGCAACAGCTCTTTATGCACTTCCGGGAAGGACGAGACTGGAGGGGAACCCAAAACCCAGTCGTCAAGCTGCGAGTGATTGGGGGCGGGGGAGATGTTCCACTCAAGCCTGGGCAAGCGTGGCAGTCAGCTCCGCATCAGCCTCAGACTGGGCTGCCACACCCGAAGGCGGCAGCCCTGTCGAGACCTCGGCATCTGACATCACCAAAGCACTCTCCGATGCAGCGATCGACATCTCATCTGGCTCACAAGCTCCGGAAGAGACATGGGGCTGGCGGTGAGGCGAGCCTGTCTCATCCCAGTGCTGGACGGAAACAAACGAGCATACCGGGGAGTGGGCGGTCCGTGGGAAATTCACCCTGCGGAACCGTACCCGCTGAAGTCCCCGAATCGTCTCCAGTGTCAACCAAAGAGGTCTCGTACCCGTAGGTAAGAGGAGCCGCGAAGGGAACAGCCAAAGTGTTTTTCTCTCGAAAGAAGGAAAGCCACGACCGTAATGTTGCCATGGTTACGCTCTCACAGTGAGAGCATAAACCATCCACGAACGCTTCTTCAACATGCTTATAGCCCAGGCACGTGAGGGAGTGATCGTGACCGTCTGAGGTGGAGAGGTAATTACGAAGGAGATCAAGTTTCAACTCTAATAGAGCACACCTGAACCTGCTAATCAAGTTATTTAGGTGTACTATCAGTGAAGGTGCAGAATTAAACACCCTGGTTGACTGTATGTGTTTGGATAAAAAAAACTCCCTCTGAAAATATTAGCAGAGTAAGATTGTATTTTTTTAGCTTATTATCATTATAAAAAAACCTACAGATTTACACTCACCCCTTTCTCTGCAGATCAGATGTCGTCCTCCATTACTGTGTACAATCTCTTCACATTTCTCCATCAGTTGAGCAGGAGTGCTGTTTCTCTCCAGTCTGAAGTGTCTGTCGTTGCATTGGTGAATGATTTCCTGTATAATGTCATTGACTTGAGTGTGTGACTCGTGTGTGGTGATCATCATGGTGTGTTGATAAACAGTGTGAGAGAAAGAGTTGAGCAGCATCTCCACACACTCTTTCTCTTCTCTTGAACACTGATCATGTTTCAGTACCAGAAGGATCACATGAGGTCCTGGAGCAGACAGAGACACACACTCTCTCACTCTCTGTGTCATCTGATGGAGTGAGATGTTTGGAGTGTTGATGACTGTCATGTGTTTTCCTCCAACTCTCTGTACAACATCTGGAGGTTCTTCAGTCTCAAACGCTGCTCTTCCTAACAGGAAGTTCCCCACTCGACTGTTTTCTGAAGCATTTGTCCCCAGCACCACAATCCTCACTGCAACATGTAAAATTAGACACTTTAGGGGAAATTCACTAAGAATGATTTGCACCAGGTTAGTGCGTTATTTATTAGCATACACTTTCTGCACTGGTTTAGTGCCCCGTTCACTAAAGGAATGAATCAAACACGCCCACAAAATGTGTGCAGAATGCAATTTGCACATACAATTGTGACATTGTTGGGCCGATTCAGAGTGCTATCCAGCAGATGTAGCAGATAACCATGATTTAACTCATTCTGTCAGGAGTGAACAGCATTAATCCATCATGTTGAAAGTGTGCTTGACTGCACCGTGCATCTGCGATGATAGGTTATAATGCTCTTCTCCATCATTTGAATATAAAGGGATGAAATATTGCTGTCATGATCAATAGAAAATATAGAAACGCATCTCTTTTAAACACATTTAGCTTTATCACCTGTATTCAATAGACAGTAATAGCACAAATTTGTATTTTATTTTTGTGAAAATTGAGTTGTGAATGAAGCACAGTCTATAATGAGCCTAATTTACAAAGAAAGGAGGCATGTTTGTGTGAAAAAGAATGACAATGATTTTTGTGTGGGGTTAATGAATAAGTTGTTTAGTGAATTCCTCCCTTAGTTTTTACAGTCTTAATGTATATCAACATATCACCAATTATACAAATGAACAACATTCACAAGCAAGAAGCACATTTGAGGTTGAATGACATCTGTATGTTTGAGGAGTGAATTAACCACAATTTACACCATTTATTAATGACTTTACATATCATAAAAATACAAAGACATACTCATAGGGGGTTCCTCTTTGCTCCATCTTCTCCTGCGAGCAGGTTTGTGCACAACAGTTTCTGCAGAAAACAAAATACATTAAAGTTAACTTTGAATCTGGGATAACAAAGTAGCGATAAAAACAACATATCTGAACACATTATACTAGTTGCAGTACTGCTCAAAGTGCATAAAATGTTTGTTACTGTTGTTCCCCTGTAGAAATATGTAAAACAAATAACAAAATAAAAACAGAAAATAAACTGAATATCCTATGAAAATATCAGTTTAATCGGTTCATTTCCTGAAGAAAATGTGAGTGGTGCTTGCCGTGGCAAAATAGAATTTTCTAACTTGTTGATAAGCACTAAATTAATGGTCATAGAATGTTGCTAGCATGTGTTTTTCATGATGGTGGCATGTAGGTGTTATGTTTGTGTTAGCATGATGCTAGCACGTTTTTAGAATGTTTTATCTCTTCGCTAGGTGATGCTAGCATGTGTTAGCATGATACTAGCACGTTTTTAGCATGTTTTAGCACTTGGTTAGGCAATGCTAACATGTTTTAGCATGACGCTAGCACGTTTTTAGCATGTTTTTGCACTTTGCAAGGTGATGCTAACATGTGTTAGCATAATGCTAGCACAATGCATATTTTAGCACTTCGCTAGGTGATGCTAGCATGTGTTAGCATGATGCTAACACGTTTTTAGCATGTTTTAACACTTCGCTAGGCGATGCTAGCATGTGTTGGCATGATACTATTCTATTTGACGAGTTTTGCTGCGCAAGATAATATCTGTACATGCTCTCATTTGGTCAGATGATGCAGCTGTTAAGCATGTCAAGAAAGTACTACAAGAAATCTAATTCTAAAGTTGAATTGGTGTTGTTTTCTCTTTAAATTAAGTTTATTTTTCTTACGCCATTGTGTTATGTTTGATAACGATCACACTGACACAGGAAGTAGCATCAACTTATCTTCACTTTTACTTCATCACAACTGTCTGTCCAGACCCAAGTAAATCAACACATCGATTCATCAGGCATAACCGAATGATTCAGCACAATCAAACTCTAAGCATCACTGAACACTAACTCAATGCATTAGTAACCCCACTTGAGAGAACACAACATTTCCCCCCTCCTACAGGTTTTCAAACATGAAATGTTGACACAAAGTCCTGTAGGTGCCCTGGCCGAGAACGAGTGCGAACAGGCCGCGGTGAAAGACAAGGATGAGGCTGGGCAGTCTGTGATGGACAAGCACACATCTCAGCTGGCAGGTTGACAGGGATGTCTGGGGCCTGTGCAGGAGCTATCTGAGGTCTCGGCTGAATCGCCGGATTGTCCTGCCAAGCCGCGGGAGTGGCTTGAGATGTGACACCTGTTGTATGTGCCGGGCCGGTACTTTGCTGAGACGGCTTGCATGCCACCGCGTGCCATCACTGAGCAAGAAGGTGGCTGGGCCCAGCTGATGACTAACTTTGAGAGGCAAAGACCAATACGGGCTGAGTTTGTGGTCTCTGTGGGGCCTGCTAACCCTGACCCAATCTGCGGCCTGTATGTCCGGACCTTTGCGCGTGCTGAGAGATCGAATTTCTGCTTCATCCGCCTCTGCTGGCGTTCGACTGAGGCCCTGACCTTTGGTAGTGGGCCCTGAGGCATTGCTGGACTGAGCCTGTCGAGGGGAAGGTGGAGCTCACGGCCAAGCATGAGGAAAGCCGGAGAAACCCCGCTGTAGAGTGTTGGGTGGCCCTGTAGTGCAGCAGTGTGTGTCGGATGGCCTGTTCAAGGTCCATCCCTGGAACAGGTGTGCTCTGAGGCTGTATTTCAGCTGACTGGTGAAAGCTGCTCAACGCCACCGTTAGCCTGGGGATGATAGTATGCCGTGCGGATGTGGCGAATACCCTTGTTTTTGAGGTATGTGATGAACTCAGCTGAGATCAGCTGCGGGCCATTGTCCGTAGTGATAGTATTTGGGAGGCCCCAGTGGGAGAAAAGAGAGTCCAGAAAGTTGATTATGACCAGAGAGGTCACAGAGCCGGTGGTAATGAGCTCGGGCCATTTCGAGTGCAGGTCATAGACAAACACTAGGAAGCATTGGTGATGAGGAACTCCCTGTATCTCACCACATATGTCCAGCTGCAGGTGATCCCAAGGCTGTGATGGCCAAGCAAGAGGTTGTAAGGGTGGGGGGGCCTGGTGACCCGTCTTCCCGCTCAAGAGACAGGCGGCTCAGTCTTTCACCAGGGCCTCAATGTCTTTATCTATCCCTGGCCACCAAACCCGGTCCCTGCAGCTTGTTTCAGCTTCACGAATACCAAGGTGGCCCTCGTGAGCCATTGCCAAGACACGTGCACGTAGGGTGCTGGGAATGACTGTGCAGAGGCCGCGTGCCACACAAGTGTCGTTCCAGCAGGACAACTCCTGCTTTATTCTGGAAAATGCTGTAAGCCCCTCCGATATCTCATGAGGCCAGCCGTTCAGAATATAGACACGGAGTTGAGAAAGAATCGGGTCCTGTTCGGATGCATCCTTCAGTTCTTGTAACGATACGACGGCCTGGAGGGGTGTGTGTAACATCTGAACTATGTCTCGTTCCCCTTGGTCCATGTCGGTGTGTGTGTGTATGGCAGGGTGGGGTGGAGTAGCGTGGGACAGTAGATCAGCCACAACATTGTCTCTGCCAGGGGTGAACTTCAGGTCAAAGTTATACTGGCGAAGACGGTTGGACCAACGGTGTAGCCGCAGTGGTCTGTGGCCTGTCCCCGATGTAGAAAGCAGTGCAGTCAGGGCCTGGTGATCAGTCCTCAGGGTGAAAGCGCGGCCATAGAGATACAAGTGCCACCTCTCGCAGGCCCAAATGCAGGCTAATGCTTCACGCTCCCACCGAAAGTACCGCTGCTCCGTCTGATTGAGGGCCCGCGACGCAAAGGCGATGGGCTTCTCCATGCCCCGCTGAATCTGTGACAGCACTGCTCCTATGGCTGTAGCCGACGCATCACAGGTCACCAAGGTGGGGCTAGAGATATCGAAATGAGCCAACATTGGAGCTGTGGTGAGCTGCACCTTGAGCGCCTGCACCGCCTCAGAGCGTGCCCGTGACCATATCCAAGGCTCATTCTTACGCAGCAGACGCCGTAGTGGGGCAGTGGAAGCAGAATAATGTGGGAGGAACTTCAGATAGTAACCTGTCATGACCAAGAAGGAGGCGACCTGTGCAGCCGAGCTGGGTTTGGGAATTGCTAGTATAGCGTCTACATTTGACTGAAGTGGTGTGATGCCATCCGACGACAGTCGGAAACCCACATACTCAATGGTCGGTGCAGAGAAAACAAATTTTTCGGCATTGAGGGTTAGTTTGTGTTCAGCTAGGGCTGCAAAAACTCTGCTGAGGCATTCATCATGACTCACCGGAGAAGGCCCATGGATAACCACATCATCCAGGTAAATGGCCACCCCCGGTATACCAGCCAATACGGACACCATGATTTTTTGAAAGCAGCTGGGGGTGGAGCTAAGTCCAAACGGCATGCTGCGGTAACTAAACACACCTGCATGGGTCACAAAGGCTGTGAGGTTTCTGCTGCTCGGGTGGAGAGGCACTTGTAGGTAGCCCTGTCTGAGATCCAGTTTAGAGAACACGGTTGAGCCATGGAACTGAGCTGTGAGCTCTTCAGAGGTAGGCAGTGGGAACCTGTCCGGGATCACTGCCTTATTCACTGCTTGCAGGTCGACACACTCGTAGGGCCCCTGATTTATTCTGAGCTACCACCAGGTTTGAGACCCAGGGCGATGCATCCACTGGTTCGATAATGCCAGCGTCCAGCAGCTGCTTAAGTTCAGCTGAGACACCATCACGGAAAGCCAGAGGAATGCGGCGAAGCGGTTGAATGACTGGTTTAACGGCAGGGTTCAGGAGAGGTTGGTGGGCAAAAGCAGTGAGGCACCCCAAGCCTTCAAACAGGGACGGCCATTTTTGCTGCCAAGGCATGGAGACTGTCAGGATCGCAGCTCCCTTTGTGTCCACCAGAGAGAATCCCAGAGCCGAGAACAAATCCAGACCCATCAGATTGGCCCCGCGACGGGCAACATGGAAGGTAAACCGGGTACCAATTTGTTGCCATACCAAACAGTCACTTGCAGGGAACCCACTAGGTCAATCTTTGAGTCACCATAGCCACAGAGTGAAGCAGAGGGTGGCGAAACAACTGTATGTGTGCATGTTCAAGAGGAACACACTGGCACCAGTGTCCAACAGCAGTGGGATACATACATCATTTAGGTGTACTGAGCATGCTTTAAATGAGACTGGCCCAGAGTAGACATTGTGAATGATAGTGGGTGACTCAGCTGGAGCAGAGCGGCAGACTGAAGCAAAATGGTTGCGTTTGCCACAGTTGGCGACACGCTTGACCACGGGCTGGGCAGTTCTGCGCTCTAGACGGATGAGATGAGGATCCACAGTTATCACAGGACTGTGACGCTAGTGTTTGTGGGCGTGGCCGAGACCGCTGCGGGCGTCTCAGTAGCATAACTGCAGAGGAGTCTGCTGCTGGCAATGTGTCGTTCTGACTAGGCTGTAATATTGATGTAGGCATGGGGGAGGGGGCTGGATAATCCGTGATTGTTTGCTGTTTAGTCAGTGCTGACGCACATGCAGCTGCACTCTCTATTTGTAATGCAATCGTGATTGCTCGGGACAGTGATAAATCGTCCAGTTCTAATAGCAGAGTTTCACGTACTTTTGCGTTGTTGGTATGTTCAATTAACTGGTCGCGAATCATTTCGTCCTGCAACGCACCAAACTTGCATGTGCTGGCCAATCCACGCAAGTTGGCTACATACTGTTGCACTGACTCACCGGGCAGCTGTTGTCTTTGGCGGAACAGAAAACGGCGCAAGAGCGCGCTCTGTGGGGGCGCAAAGTGTGCGGTGAGTAGTTCCACGTCTGCGTCATAATCGCTTGTGGTGCCTGACTCAAGCGTTCCCAGCACACTCTGACCCTCGGCTCCCAAGCAATGCAGTAACAGCGCCTTTTTGCGGGCTGTGCTCACATCAGTCAGCCCCACTGCCAAGATGAAAGTCTCGAAGGACTGTAACCAGCGAGTCCAGGGAATCGGAGGCTCACCAGGCAGCGCGAGGAAAGGAGCAGGCGGTGGTAGTGCGATATCAGCCATCCTCATCGCCAAATGTTATGTTTGATAATGATCACACTGACACAGGGAGTAGCATCAACTTATCTTCACTTTTACTTCATCACAACTGTCTGTCCAGACCCAAGTAAATCAACACATCGATTCATCAGGCATAACCGAATGATTCAGCACAATCAAACTCTAAGCATCACTGAACACCAACTCAATGCATTAGTAACCCCACTTGAGAGAACACAACACATTGGCCAACAGTTTGTTCTTGTTTTAAGCATAAATCTCACTAAATTTGATTAGATTTCTCTCAAAACAAGACTTAAAATCTTATGCCAGTTTGCTTGTCAAGTAAATAAATAATGTTTTAAGAATGTTTAGATATTTTTACTAGAAAACAAGACAAAAATACTTGTCTTGAAAATCATTTTTTGCAGTGTATAAACTGGTAATTTCCCAAATGCACTTAAATGTGCAGTTGTAAAGCCATACTTAAGAAAAGCAACCTAGATCCTAGAAGTTCAATCAATCTATAGATGAATAATTTGAGTGAGAAGAATCAGTCAGGCTTCAGAAACATTATTCATTACACTGAAACGAGATTGTTATGATCTTAAACTTAATACTGATGTCAGACGTTTCTCCAAAACATTCATTTATAATTCACATTTATCTGTATCTCACCTGTGCTGTCAGTGTCAGACATGATGATATTCTGTTTTCTCTCTTTCTTCAGTTGATCATCTCGTTTCTGTTAATATTCCTGTAGCACTGATTTTCCATATATAACACTGAGAGTTTATTTTACAGAATCACACAAGTCGAACCCACTGATATTTCTTTTGGTCATTAATTACATTCTTAATTCAACTAAATTCATTAAATGTGATACACCTGCATGTCAAAGCTTTGAAGTTTATTATTCTCTTCATGAAACCAGGAAGAATTGTGTGTTTGTGGGGTGGATACAATCATGTTTCAAGGGTCAATCTCTCACTGGCAGGTTAAAGTACAAGCTAACGCTCCTACAGGAACATGCTAAAAGATTAAATAAGGAAATAGATGTTGAACAACAGCAGAATGATATAAATATAGGGTCAGCACTGTGTTCATTTGTGTATGTCCTCAGTTAATGGCACAGTATGTTGCTATAGATTTTCATTAAATGATTTTTAAATGTGTGTTTTAAGCAAAACCGCAGGTCCAGAGACAGTCGGCAGAACTGATGACTGATTGCAGTTTATTTTATTGAGCTATAAAGTTCTGAATCATAAATGTTGATGTCTGATCAGGTCAGTCACAGCAATGCAGTTGTTTGCCAGAAACACTTCTTCATAGCTTTAAGTATTTAGATTACATTACAAAGTAATGATGAATGATTTCTTCAAATATTTCATATATTATTACACTTTACTCATGTGTTAAAACAACTTCTGATAAAGAGTGACGTTTAAAGCTACATCGTTGGACACAAAATGAGCATTTACTAAAATAAAGCTTGAATCTCAGACTATATATTTTGTAACTTATAGTCTGCACTTAGACCTTAGACTTAGACTTAGACTCATTCAAAGCGCTGTGACTCGTTCACACACACATTCACCAATGATGGCAGAGCTGCATGCAAGGTGCTAGTCTGCCATTGGGAGCAACTTGGGATTCAGTGTCTTGCCCAAGGACACTTCGGCATGTGGAGTCATTTGGGCCGGGAATAGAACCACCAACCCTGTGATTAGTGACCAACCCGCTCCACCACCTGATCCAAAGTCACCCCCCCTAATTTATAACTGGATCAACAGTTAATTCAGACCCCTGTAGTACAGTTAACCCACTGCTTATGTTATAGCATCATTATTCTCATGTTATTTTCATTACCCATAAGAGACATTGGTATCATTTGTCATGTAAAAGTGTGAAAAGGTGAAAGAAGTGAAAAGAAGGAACGTATATAATTATGCTTGTTAACAACTCAAAAGTGCTTCACCAGTTTAATTATTGAGTTTAAGGTGATCAGATTCAGCACAGTTATTAAATCACATGCAGACGGTGACTCTTAAGTTGCACTTAAAATGCATCGCTTCATGTTCGGTTTAAATGTAGTTTTGGGAAGCATGTGTAAAAAAATCAAAGAGCTTTCCTAACTTTGCATGTAAAAAAACACTCTTAGAAACTAGGATCCATTCTTATTGGGAAATGCAGGTTGACACAGCCTGAAAGGAATAGGGGCTATCATACCATATCAAAAATATTGCAGCAGCAATGTCTAATAGGGACTTCAATCCCATCTGAAAAGGAAAAGTGAATGTAGAAGAAGAGTGTTTTACATGCACATTGTAGCAAACGCAAAGATGGATTTAAAAGAAAATGTGATAAATGGGAAAGAACTTAAATCTACACTGTGCAACTTTTGGCCCTCGAGCGTTTGAAGCATAAAACTGCAATTTAATCATGGAGGAACGTTGTTGTTTAATTACATGAGTTGAGATTCGGCTCTGCTCTTCTCCACGGATGAATCTGATAGTTTGAGGTGTACTGATGTAGCCATGGGTACAGGTGATCGTCTCATCAGAACGAATGTCACTAACTACAGAGATTATTTACCATAGACGGGACACATCTATTAAAATGAACAGGAGAAAATGGAACACTCAACCAAGGAGCTCTGAGTGCCCAACGCCAACAGACATAGAAAGTAAGTCCCGCCTTACAGTTAAAAGAGCCAATCACATTTAAGAGACAGACATCACCTGTCAATCAACTCCAGAACACGCATGCTCATTAGCTATAAAAGCCAGGAAAATGTTGTTTTTACTGTAATATGAGGTAAAGAATCAATTCCAGTATTGTCAGAGTTTATTGCTGATTTGGAATAAATTCTTTGATCGTAATCTTGACCAACCGTTTTTGAGATTTTGGTCTTTCTCCATTCAAGTAGACAGGAGCTCCACTGTCATGACTGGAAATAACCTCCCGAGAGCGCTCCAAAGATGGCCGACATTGGATTGCTAGAAAGATTTTGCTATGGCTGGATCGGAAACGTAGCTGACTTGTTGCTTTGCTGCCTAATCAGTTAAGGGCTTAACCAACAGCATTTATAATAAATGGAAGCCCAGCAGAAGCTGGTCTCAGAACAGTTTGAAAAGCACATTATTTCCATCATACCACCGTATACAGCCTCCGAATGCGGCATTTTCCAGTTTTCGGACACAGCATGCATCAAAACTCACCCCATCTTCCCCATTAAAAATAGGAGGCTGAATCCAGATTCTGTCGCTTCCTTGTTGTCTTAAAGGGGTCGTAGCGTCATTTGCGCTTTCTCTCATAAAATATTATACTACAACTAAAGTGCAATATTACAACTCTGCAAAGTATAAAATCATGTTTAATATGTTATTGACTTATTGTAAGCAGTTCACTGATAGTACTATCTGTACTAACCCTTATTATATGCACACATGTTCACCACTCACTGTACATTACATTCATTACTTTATGCTTTCATATGTTTTTTAAACAGTTATGTGTATTCATATTTAATATATGTTATTATGTAATTGTTTTTACATACAGTATATTAGATATGAATAAATAAATGTCTTAAATGCTTATTTTATGCTTTGTCTAAAATATTCCCAGCTCTAAAATATAAATCATTATTATAAGGTTCCCAAGTTTGGCCAACGAAAATTATTTATACTGTCCCAACATGAATGGATTAAGTAACCTTCCATTTTAAGTGGATTGCATGCAATGAAATGAAGTTGTGGCAAAATGTTCAAACATCGTGTTGCATCAAACCATTTTAATTAAGTAAATTGAACAAGAAACAAGAATCCCTTTTTGTTAGTGTGGGGAGGTTTTATCATGATTTGTAGTTTCTAATTCTCTTTATAAGAGCAGGAAAACTTCAATGACATGAAAGAGGTTCAGAACATTTGCCATCTTTATCTGCTAAGGCAGGTGCAGTTATAGATCAAGCTAAAGTTTCTGTGGGAATAAAGCACAATATGAAAGAAAAAAAATCATGAATTGACCATGATGACTTTCAAAAGCTAAGAATAAGGGAACCTATTCTTATATAAGATGCTTATAAAGATGAAATAAACCGAAATCTAATGTATTATTTATAGTACAATCAATACTGTCCGTTGGTCTGCTGTGCACGTTCACAAGAGCTCACACGAGCAACAGAATTCACAGACCCCGCTTGCGAGATGGGCTGTTCAAGCTAAAATATATATTTTTTGGGCTGTTGATTTAACATGTTAATTCAGTGCGATTAATTTGACTAAAAATAACGCGTTAAAAAAATGAACGCATTTAATGGCAATGCCCCCGGACCGTAATATGGAAGATTCCTGAGAAATGCTTGTAGTACCACCTGTTTACTCCAGAGGGCAGTAAGTGAAATTTCAGCTGTATGAGCAATGCGCAGTTTATACAGTGTAAAAAAAACCTTGAGCAGTAGAACAACACAAACATGCATTACGTTCTTGCGTTTAAAAACACTTGATGGAGCGCAAATCTGAACTAAGAGATCTCAAGATGTGTTTAAAGATTGAGTATTAAACTATATTTAACTTGACACAGTGACCTAAACATTTTATGTTTATGATGCAACACACCCGAGACACTACACAAGCATGTCTGACGCAGGTGTACATTGACGGTCCTTAAACAAGCCCTCATAATAAATCTCTGCTTGATAAATTCACTTGTGTAATGGATTACTGTGAACTGTGTGCCAATGATTGACTTATGATCAATAATATGGTAGTAAACAATACATTGTGTTTTAAAGCCGCTTTTTGTCTTATCAATGATGAACTCTTCTGCCACAAGAATGTAATGCATTTTAATTATCTGAATATTTTTAAATATTTATATTTATATACATATACTGTATATATATATATATATATATATATATATATATAAATATAAATATTTTAAGATAACTATGTATAATTATTTCATCATTATATATTGAATTATTCTATATGTGGGGCTTTCTCAGCAAATATTTGTATATGCGATTAAATGCAATAATTAATTGAGACACCATGTAATTAACACTCAAACCCTGGACAGACCTCTACTTTCTTCGGGCAGGAGTACCCTTGCAGCAGGTGTCGATCTGCTGCAAGGTTACCCAATTTGGAGGCATCGGTCGTGTCGCAGTTAGGTCAGCGTTCTTATTTCTACAGGAGAAGTTGGAAGGGAGGCTGTCCCCTTCCACCTTGAAGGTGTATGTTGCCGCTATCGCAGCTCACCATGACCCAGTAGACGGTAAGTCTCTGGGTAAGCACGACTTAGTTATCAGGTTCCTAAGAGGCGCCCGGAGGTTAAATCCCTCCCGGCCAAGCCAGTTCCCCTCCTGGGATCTCTCTGTGGTCCTTGCCGGTCTTCAAAGATCCCCCTTCGAGCCACTAGAATCAGTCGGACTCAGGGCCCTCTCCCTGAAGACGGCCCTGCGGATCGCGCTCGCCTCCATCAAGAGGGTCGGAGACCTGCATGCGTTCTCTGTCTGCGACACTTGCCTGGAGTTCAGTCCAGCAGACACATATGTGATCCTAAGACCTCGACCGGGCTATGTGCCCAAGGTTCCTACCACACCCTTTAGAGACCAGGTAGTGAACCTGCAAGCGCTGCCCCAGGAGGAGGCAGACCCAGCCCCTTCGTTGCTGTGCCCGGTACGTGCCTTCACTTGCGTGGCATGAATATGGGGAGAAGAATGAAATTGGCAAAAGGTTGTCCGGTCACCTGTACCTGTCATACTAAAGTCGGCACATTGCTTCTTAAGGAACCAGAAGTCAAATATACAAATATCTTTATGCCTTTTCTGTAATGACCATATAATAAAATAAATATTATTTAATAGTTTTGACAGGTTCTATCAAACTGTTGCCGTGCATATATCCGGGCTGTGTGGCTAGTGCTATTTACAATTAGCAAATAATTATTTATCTGTACTTTACCCGTGATAATGGGCCCCCTGGTGGTCGCAGTTCCTATAGTATATTTTTATTAAACATGTAAAGGTATTTGTAGAGTAGACTGGGCTTTATGTAAATCAGGAAGGCTCTGAAGGCTGCATGGCGTATGTGACTCTGCTATGGGAAACCTTGAAGGTCGCTCATATGCTGTCTTATCTTACCTCAGCAATATTATACAGAATGATACACGTTCCTCATCACTGGATGTACAATCATTAGTCTGTTATCTTCTGTTGGCATGCAATGTACACTTTCTTGATAAATGGGATTAAATGTTCTTTATTTAAAAATAGACTAGTTGCCAGAATTACACTATTAAAAAGAGTACATTTGGCTTAGATAACAGAAATGTATAAAATAGAGTTTGGAACGGGATAGTCCGATGGTCTTCTGGCATCTCGGCTTTGCTGCTTTGTTCAATAAAGTCTAATCTTTAACATCTGGAACTACTTGACTTCAAGAGTTTTGTTGCAAAGCGAGAAAAGACTTAATTATTCCAGGACTTTCCCTATGCATCCGCTTATGTTGCTTAATTGACAAGGCCGGCACTGTGCAGTACACTATGTTTACCATAATCTATAAAGTTTACTCTTGTCTTCTCAAAGCTTGCTCTAAATGACTGTACGGTAACGGACAATGCTTTACTGTCAATTTTTGGTTTGTGTTTTTGTCTGCAGATCATCTTTGCCCTATCCTGAGCCTGAAGACTTTGAGGTTGAGTTTAAACACACACACACACACACACACACACACACACACACACACACACACACACACACACACACACACACACACACACACACAATACTTGTAAGAAACATGTTTGACATATAGCATGTTTGGCCCTGTCATATTGTGCCGTGTGATGCTCAATCCAAATGTTAAACCATGTTGTCTCCTCTTATTGTTGTTCTTTAGGGGTTTGTAATTAAGCTGGTGTGTAATCTCTTGGATGAAGGGAACGCTGCGTTTCGAAAGCACAGGTGGATGCAGGCGTAAGCTGATTTCAAGTAGGGAGTCAGTGTGGCACTGTATGCTCAGGACTAGGGTCTGCATGTGCCCGCCGCCCTGCTGGAGAGTCTATACATCAACCAGGCCAGCAGCCCATCAGAACATGGTGAATTCAAATTAAGCATGTGATTTTATTGGCTAAAGTATGATTGATTCGGATCTGGTTTTATTGCTCAGCCCTGTTGCCTGTAGAGATCTTTGTTTACATCACTTATTCTTGTTGCAGTTCATAGAGAATTATTGATCACCGATGAAAAGCAGAAAGTCAGTTTCAGTTTCATATTAGACTATTAAACACTTCCAGATAAAGTCTGTGTCTCTCTGTCTCAGGAGGGGAATGCCTTGAGTTCTCTGGACGATTGGGACGTGCCGCCTCCTTTAGAAGTGGTAGGACATCACAACAAAAACCTTCACATTTAAGTCTGATCAGTGTTGCATGAATTTTCCCTGTGCATTATAGCACAGCTGTTTCTGATGATATGCCGTATTTCTACATCTCTCGCTTGCACGCTTTTGCCTTTGTTTGCAGATGTCTTTTAATGGAGTGGAGAGAGTGACTGACACTGCAGGTATTTACTGTTACTATTATACATACTGTTTCTGCAGTATATACAGTGTGCATAGCATGCATTGAATACTATATGCATGAACACTATGTGATTGTACATCATTTACGTTATTATCACGTCATTTTCTCGTCTCAGTTGGTTTGACTGAGTGGCCGTCTCCTGTCTTACCCTCCCCGGTCCCTGTGAGTGATGAGGACCCAACAATGTTCAGTGCAGTACCTGAGAGTGGCCAGCGTGTGGCGCTGTCGGTGCCTGTCTCACAGCCACTGGAGGACAATGATCTGATGGGAGAGGAGCTGGACATTCTGCTGGACTGTATGTCTAAAGAGGAGGACACACCACAGGTGTGTGCACTGGTAGTGGACTTGTTTACGGCGTTCCTTCTCATGCAAACATGTTCAAAGCATGCATATTTAGTCAATGGCAGGCGCATGCTTCATTAACACTTTCATCATTGATTTCGCTGTGATGACATACAAAGATTTGGCCTATCCGTGTGTCTAGAACTAGGTTTGGCTATCTGTGCGCAAAGTCTGCACGTACTGTGCTGATGACGTAATTTGCATCAGTATGAAACGGACTGGCGTATGAAAAACCACAGAATATTTTGGCCTTTTCACATCAATCAACCAGAGATTGTTTTTGTTTCTATGTGCTGTTTAGGGGTGAGGAAATCTGAAATTGACCGGCATGCAAAAAGATAATAAAGGGCAGTCGTTTTTAACAGCTGTATGGAAAATACTAGACACATTAGAAGAACTTGGTGATTAGTAGCAATTAGTGAAATTTGTGTTTAGAAGAATTTCAGTCCGTCTGAAAGTAACAAGTGAGTATTTCATAGACTTAACTGGTTAAACTCTGATGCATTTTTGGGCTGCCGCCTGCAATATTTTACACTGAAATGTAAAAGCTTACCATTTACAAACACTATGGACTAAATGCGAAAAAAGGTTTCAGTTTTCAAGAGAACCCCCCAAATAAAAAAGTCAAAATTATTCATAAATAATATGGTTCGTGTTTATAATCCTATGATCCGATTCTCGGCCTCTGAGTGGACTAGAAGCTAAATCTATATGTCATTAGAAAGCTGAGATCCTCATGTTTGCGATGATATATACCATTTTATCAATAGTCATATTTCATGATGATTTGTTGTGCATGCTTTTCCTGCTGGATGGCATATTATGTTCTGGGCCGGTTGCATAAAACTGTTTTAGACTAGTCTTACTAGTTAGTCGTCTAAAATGTTGGTCTTCATTTTTTCAGTCAGTTGCATTAAAACTTAGATCAGTCTAATTAAAGACCAAAATGTAAGACAGCCCACCTCAGGCTAACTTTTGTTTACATTCAGCTGAGCCAGTGGGGGCTGAAAGGGGCTTGAGTTGAGATTTGGTTGAAGACTTTGAATTCAAAAATGGTAACAAAATGTGTTTTTAAATATTTGGGTTAAATCACTAAATGTGTTCATTAAAATAAATTTTGAAGCATTGTAGTCCTCTAATAAGCAAATATTCTCAGCGAATAAAAACTGTATTGAGCGTCCACTGTCGGTCATTTTTTTAAGCTGTTCAGTGTCTTATTTTTCCCACAATGCAATGCAAATTAGACTGTCTTACTAAAGACAACTGTTAGCTTGTTTTATGCAACAGGCTTTCTATGGTGTCTTTAGCTAGTCAAACTAATTGTTAGATGCAGTCTTAAGTTAATGGCTATGTTTATGCAACCGGCCCCTGGACATCTAAGATATAACATTGGATTTTTCAGCCAAACAAGCTCATTTTTTAGGCAAATCCATAAGGTAAAAGCAGATATAACGTTTTACAGCAGCAGAAATTGGTGCACAAATGAGAAGTCTTTTGAAAATCATTTAAAATGTATTTTTAGGGCAACACGATAAACTGTACAGTCACATTCCTCAGAATGAGAGCTTTCTTTTGATATGTGACTTGTCCATCTAAGTGCCATGTGATCGACTTAAAATGAATATTTCTACCCCATTACCTGTAGGGGCGCTAATTTGCACCACAAATGATTTCAGGCCTTATTTTGTTATTTTGTGTAACATAAAAGCAAAAGTGATGGCGTTCCCTGGAAAGTTCAGATTCCGAGCTTTCACACAATACCTCATAGGCCTGAACTATGTATACGGCGACTTTAAGTTCAAATAAATCACGGTATAGCGCCCCCGGGTCCACAGAGTTTTTGTAACTCAGAAAACGAAGCAGAATATCGAGTTGTGAGTGTGAATATTAAGTGTTCAGTGAAGCGTCTGTGGCGTCTTTATTCTCTCCTCAGAGTGGCGTTGTTCCCAGCGGTCTGGTGTGTTTCTCCTCTTCATCTCCTCGTCTTCCTCCTGCATTCTTCTCATATGCGGGGAGTCAGTTAAACGCTCTCGACTCCTTCGCTAAGCCTGATGTGAACTCAGACGGTCTGGACACGTTAGACTCCATCTGTCCGCCGCAGGTTTCCTGCACTGGCTCTGACGCCCTGCAGCGGCCTCTAGTGGTGGGAGGAGACGCGCTCGATTCACTGTCTGAATTCAGTCTGCCAGGTGTGCGCGACAACACCTGTCTGTTGTTTCACATTATATTTAATATGTATCACCTGTTCACACTCTTAAGTTGATGTTTCTCTCTCAGGTGGGAAAGTCTGTCCTAGTTTTCTGCCATCAGTCAAACTAAAAAACGAGTTGAATCCTGCGATCAACCCTCATACAGTGAGTCTGTTAGACAGATATTAAAATAACGAATCACATTAAAGAGGACAGAAGACTTACATTAGAGAGAATATGCACTATATACTCAATAAACATGCATTTGTGATCTCTGCTGTTCAAATGGGAACTTCTTCATTTGTATGTGTTTGTTACAGAGGAATGGTCATGTGACCTCCACTCTTTCCTGTCTGTCCAAGAATCCACTAGAACACACACATGAGTTTACACAAGCCTGCTCCTCCTGCTTCACTTCTACAGGTGACACAAACACGTTTCCAGTGTGTTAGACATCTGTCTGTCTGTAGCTCACCTGTCTCTCTCTCTCAGGTTCAGGTGTGCTGGATTTTGAATTCAGATCTGATGTCACTCACAGCTGCAAGAAAGATCTGCTGCTGTGCAGGAGAAGGGGTGGGGCTAACTCACCCTGGAGGCGGATTCGGCCCCGCCCAACTCATAAAAACTTCCATGGTGCCTTTGTGCTCTGTAGAGGTACATCATCACCTGTCAGCTGGGCAGTGATTGGTTAACTAGAATGAGAAATGAATGCACTTTACTCTTCAATGTGTGTGTGTGTGTGTGTGTGTGTGTGTGTGTGTGTGTGTGTGTGTAGAGATTTTGGAGAATCAGGTGTGTAAGTTTGGCGAGGACTGCACATTCACGATATTGTCAAGAAGAAATAGACGTGTGGGACGCTAGGAGAGGCGGGCTTACTCGTCAGAGAGCTGCTGTTCAATCCTCTGGCGACCAATCAGAGACAAGCGCTCAGCGTCATCAAACTGCTGAACATGCACACGGGATGTTCATGTTCCTCTGTGAGGTAACGACACACACTGACAGAGACAGGATCAGTTTGTAAAGTGTGGTCGGGGAGAGAGATGACTGTTGCTGGACTGCAGCTGATGTCTGATGATGAAACGTGTCGTCTGTTCTTCTGCAGGTCTGTTTTGACTGTAAACACAGAATTATCAGCAAACGCTGGAAGGAGAATCCTGCTCTGTGTGCAAACCTGCAAACACAACACCAGTTTGACAAGAACAAGTAAGAAAACCACTAAACCGTCCTTTCATTTATTTATTTGTTCGGTTTTTGTGAGATAATTTGTTTCATTTGTTCTTTTGTTCATTCATTCTGTTATCTTTCATCTGTTTGATTTCCTTCCTTTCAGAATCAGAATGAGCTTTATTGCTTTATTATTAAGTGTACAACAACAACACAGAGATAATAACAAATACAAATAAAATGAGAATATATTATGTTTGTTTACTCATTCTTTCTTTTTATTAATTTTCCGCTCATTTGTTTTTGTTGTTTATATTGTCTTTTATCTTTTTTCGTTCTTTTATTTATTTGTTTGTTCTTTTTATTTGTTTATACTTGCTTTCATGTTCATTTTCTTTTGTTTGTTTATTCTTCCGTTCATTTGTTTTTGTTGTTTATATTGTCTTTTATCTATTGTTTGTTTTTTTGTTCTTTGGTTTATTTGTTTGTTCTTTTCTTAATTTGTTTATACTTTTTTCTCTTTATGTTAATTTTCTTTTGTTTGTTTATTCTTTCATTCATTTGTTTTTTTTGTTTATATTGTCTTTTATCTTTTGTTTGTTTTTCGTTCTTTGTTTTATTTGTTTGTTTGTTTCTTAGTTTGTTTATACTTTCTCTTTATGTTCATTTTATTTTGTTTGTTTATTCTTCTGTTCATTTGTTTTTGTTGTTTATATTGTCTTTTATCTTTTGTTTGTTTTTTCGTTCTTTGTTTTATTTGTATGTTTGTTTTTTCGTTCTCTTTATGTTAATTTTATTTTGTTTGTTTATTTTTTCATTCATTTGTTTTAGTTGTTTACACTTTTATCGTTTGGTTGTTTTTGCATTCTTTGATTTATTTGTTTTGTTCTTTCTTTCTCTTCATTTTATTTTTTCAATTTTCCATTCATTTGTTCTTCATGTTCATTCTTACTCTTTTGTTTTGTCTTTTTTCCCTTAATAAGTTTGTTCACTCTTTCTCTCAATTATTTCATTTTCTTTTGTTTGTTAATTCTTCTATTCTATAGATTTTGTCTGTTTGGCTTTTTTCCTTTCTTGATGTTTTAGTGCAACATGGTTTTTCTTTTTCCTTTACCTTGTTTGTTATTTTTTTTTTTTTGCTGATTCTTATATTATTTTTACATCTATTAATTTTCCCTCCTTGATTTGTTCATTTGTTCTTTCCTTTGTTTGTTTCTTCTTTTCTTTCTTCATTCTTTTCATCTGTTTATTCTTCAATTCAGTTGTTCTTGTTTTTCATAATGTTTTCTCCTTCATTTGTTTGTTCTTTCTCTTTCTTGTTTTTTTTATTTTAGTGTTTTGATTCTTCCTGCATTTGTTCTTTTTGTTTATTCCTTTTTTTTCATTTAGTTTGTTTATTCTTTTGTATGTTCTTGTTTCTTTGGGGGGGGTGCTCTTAATTCTTTCACTGTCCCAACATCTTTATTCAGTGTTTTAGAGTTTATATATAGTAACTGTAGAACACTGCTGTCATATGTGAAGTAAACTCTCTCTCTCTCTCTCTCTCTCTCTCTCAATGTGTGTGTGTCAGGTGTTTGGTTCATGTGGTAAAGAACAGTACGGTGTGTTACAGTAAGATACGAGTGTTGAGTCCTCACTGTCAGTTGGACATGTGTCATCATAAGTTCAGATTCGGCTGTAAGAGAGAAGACGCCTGCTGCTTCGCTCACTCACTCATAGAACTGCAGACCTGGATACTGCAGAGAGACTCTGGTACACACACACACACACACACACACACACACACACACACACACACACACACACACACACACACACACACACACACACACACACACACACACACACACACATGTTGTGTTTCCATGTTTTATGGGGACTTTCCATAGACATAATGGTTTTTATACTGAACAAACTTTATATTCTATCCCCTAAACCTAACCCTACCCCTAAACCTAACCCTCACAGAAAACTTTCTGCATTTTTACATTTTCAAAAAACATAATTTAGTATGATTTATAAGCTGTTTTCCTCATGGGGACCGATAAAATGTCCCCACAAGGTCAAAAATTTCGGGTTTTACTATCCTTATGGAGACATTTGGTCCCCATAAAGTGATAAATACACGCTCACACACACACACACACACACACACACAGACTGTATTGTAATACATCAGTGATCCAGTAGGTGGAGCCACATTCTTAAATTCACCAAACATCTTGTGTGTGTGTGTGTGTGTGTGTGTGTGTGTGTGTGTGGCCAGGTATCACTCCTGAAGAGATCGTCCAGGAGTCAAAAATCCATTGGAACAAACAGCCAGTGAGTATTTTAGCATCTCATAATTAAAGCCACAATATACTATTATATGTTTAAACTCTACATACGATTTGACACAAAACAATTTTTGATGCTTCACTTGAATTAAAAAACACCACTAATTAGAACTTAATGCATGTGTTAGTGAACTCTGAACTCCCTCTCAGTCTGTATTGTGTCTCCTTCAGCCTGCAATTGCAACTTCACGTTTATCTAATAAAAACACTGCTGCCAAATCAAACGGTCCACTCAAAGCAGAGGACACCAATGGAAAGGCGGGTCCTGTGCAGGGAACAGGAATTGCTGAATCAGCTGAGGTCAAAGGTCACAGTCTAGAGCTGAAGTTTGTGTGTGGTCAGTGCTGGAGAGATGGACTGGTCAGTGAACCGGACCGGGCGCTCAAATACTGCACCGCTAAAGCCCGACACAGGTGCAGAGAGACACAACCATACAAGCACCATAACTCTCTCAAATCTGTCTGTTTCATTTTTAAGGTGTTTTACTGGAGTGACAAATATTGTACATTCATATTGTGAAAGCGGTTACAGCTGAGCTGTATACAAATAAAACAAAGACAGTGTAAAACAACGTACTTGACCTTCGGGACATTTTTCTCCTTTCATTTTAGTTTTTTCCTATCATTTTGGTGTTTATGCCAACAGCCCGTAATAACACACTGTGCACATAAAATAGTTACACTTAGGATCTTCAGGACAAAAATTTCCCCATTGAAACCCATTAAAACTGCAACATATGATCCCAGTGCCATTAAAGCATAAAATCATGAATTCTATGATATAATTATATATGCTTTCATTCCAGAGCCCAGGCTTCAAATTTTTTTTTTTTTTATATTTTCCACCAGATGGCGCCATTTTTCTCATGATTAGCCTATGGAGCAAATCGTCGTGGTAACTGTTGTAACATCCTTTCCCTGATGGAGGGAACGAGATGTTGTGTCAATGTAGTGACACTAGGGGTCACTCTTGAGAGCCCTGAACACCTCCCATTCTTTGAGAAAAGGCCAATTGTTGAGTGGAATTTGAATACCACTCCCCTGGACATACGGGTATAAAAGGAGCTGGAATGCCACTCCGTTCAGGTTTTGTGCTGAGGAGCCGAGACAAGGTCCAGCCATTTCAGTGGCTAGTACAGTGTTGTGGCAAGAGGGACACATCATCTTGGTTACTTCCCCTTCTGTTCTGAGAGAGCTCTGCCCAAGGGAGACGCGGGTCCGCCGACAGGGAGACCGTACCCCGGAATATACATCACAGGGGTGTAAAGGGATCAATGGAAAGGAGGAGGCGAGAACCGGCTTTTCAATATAAATAATAGTTTAATGATAAACGTAAAAAAAGAAGACACAAACACACACGACGGATTTCTCTCTCCCGCACGATCCCCTGCAGTCAGCCTTTAACCCTCACGGAGGCATAATTAGCCTAATACGGGACCGGGTGCGTAGGATCACGACTCGGCCCGCCCTCCGCCCTGCCACAAGGGGTTACTGGAGTAATCGGCACAAGTGGAGCACCTATCCCAGTACAGGGCATATTAGACCCCATAGCGGGGCTGGCTGCGAACTCCTCCGCCTAGTTCGCAAACCATAGGGCTAGGGAGGAAGGAAATCCAGGGTCCACGACTTCGTGAGGTTTACTGGGGTAAAAGTGCACGTTTTTGCCTCAGGGGAGGGGAAAGGTGTTATATGCAAGCAATACACCCGGCCAGCTGTTCTGTATTACCGAACTCTACCTGTTCGTAACTGAAAGAAAACGGGACGAAACCGGCTCAACACGGAGATTGTAAATTCTCACGAAGGTATTGGGTGTTGCCCAGCCCACTGCTCTGCAATTGTCTGCTAGAGAGGTGCCATTGGCCAGTGCCCATGAGGACGCCACACTCCTTGTAGAGTGTGCTCAAATCTGCAAGGGGGCAGGCATGGCCTGGGTCTGGTAGGCCAATGCAATGGTGTCCATGATCCAGTGGGCAAGCATCTGTTTAGAGACAGCATTTACTTTCTGCTGCCCACCAAAGCAGACAAAGAGCTGCTCAGAGCATCTAAAGCTCTGCATGCGATCCAAGTAGGTGCACCGGACACAGCAATGACAGGGCTGGGTCTGCCTCTTCCTGTGGCAGCGCTTGCAGGTTCACCACCTGATCCCTGAAGGGAGTTGTGGGAACCTTGGGCACATAGCCCAGTCAGGGTCTCAGGAGCCCAGACCGAACTCCAGGCAAGAGTCCCTGACAGAGAATGCTTGCAGGTCCCCCACCCTCTTGATGGAGGTGAGCGCAATCAGGAGGGCTGTCTTTAAGGAGAGGGCTTTCAGCTGGACTGACTCTAGTGGCTCAAATGGGGCTCTCCGAAGGCCCAAGAGGACCATGGAGAGATTCCATGGGGGAAGATGCATGGTCTGGGAAGATTCAGCCTCCGGGCACCACTGAGGAACCTGATTATCAGGTTGTGTTTCCCCAGGGACTTACCATCCACTGCGTTGTGGTGTGCGGCTATAGTGGCTATGTATACCTTCAAGGTGGAGGGGGAAAGCCGCCCCTCCAGCTTCTCCTGGAGGAAGGAAAGCACTGACCTGACTGCACATCTCTGGTGGTCTTCGGCTCAGGAAGAACACCAATTCGTGAACAAACAGCACTTCAGGTTATAAAACTGCCTGGTAGAGGGAGCTCTGGTTTGAGTGATTGTGTCTATGACTGCTGGTGGTAGGCCACTTAGATCTTCCACGTCCCATCCAAGGGCCAGATGTGGAGGTTCCAGAGGTCTGAGCGCGGGTGCCAGATTGTGCCCCATCCCTGAGAAAGAAGGTCCTTCCTCAGAGGAATCTGCCAGGGAGGTGCTGTCGAGAGGAACATGAGGTCTGAGAACCAAGTCTGGGTTGGCCATTATGGGGCCACGAGGGTGACTTGTTCCTCTTCCACCCTGACTTAGCACAGGGTCTGTGCAAGAAGAATCACTGGGGGAATGCGTATTTGCGCAGCCCCCGGGGCCAGCTGTGTGCCAGCGCATCTGTCCCGAGTGGTGCCATGCCTTTCTCGGGACTCGAGTCTAAACCAGTACTGAAGCTGTCTCATATGCATCAACCCGAGTTGCAGATGTTGCCCCAGGAGCCTCTGAAACTGTCTCAGTCGAACTGCTGTCTTCCACCTGAATTACTTCAGTTCAGCACCGACTGCCTGTGCTTGCTTGTGAAGTGTGCTATCATTGAGACCAAGTCTAACTCCATGCTGAGAAAAGAGATGCTTTGAACTGGGGAGAGCTTGCTCTTTTCCCAGTTGACCCGAAGTCCTAGACGGCTGAGGCGTATGAGCACCAAATCCCTGTGTGCGCACAGCAACTCTCTAGAGTTTGCTAGAATCAGCCAGTCGTCGAGGGAGAGTATGCGGATGCCCACTTCCCTTAACGGGGCAAGAGCTGCCTCTACAACTTTCATGAAGATGCGAGGGGACAGGGACAGGCCGAAGGGGAGGACCTTGTACTGATATGACTGGCCGTGAAATGCAAACCAAAGGAAGGGTCTGTGTCGAGGTAAAACTGAGATTTGAAAGTACGCGTCCTTCAGGTCTACAGCCCCAAACCAATCTTGATGCTGGACGCACATCTGTGTAATTCCTGGTCGCCGGTCCAAGATTGGCCGCAACCCACCACCTTTCTTTGGCACAATGAAGTAAGGGATGTAAAACCATTTTACCATCTCTGCTGGAGGGACAGACTCTATCGTGCCCTTGAAAAGAAGGGTCGCTGGATGCGGGTGCTCGGTGTCCAGCAGCTGTGACAACGGCATCTGTGGACATGATTACGTGACCCAAGGAGTGAGGAAACGGCTCTCTTTTTGACAAAGTGCAATAGGCTGCGGTGAAAAAAAGAGAAAAGGAAACAAGGGATTTATCTCCCGGCCCTCCAGCAGGAGATGGAGTGGTCTGGATACGAGCTCTGTTGTGGATGTCTCGCTCCCTGGGTCATCCATCTCAGGGGCGCTTAGGAGCCATCCGGATCCTCGTTCCGGCCCGAGAGACGGGGGGCATTAGCTTCCTGCAGGGGACTCTACGCTGGGATTTAGGCATCACAGGGGGACGCCCCCGGCGAGCAGACGGGGTGCGGGATCTTGAGCTGCGCTGGGTCAAGATGTGCTGGATGGCCTCCGTCAGTCGCCGAGCACAGCTCTTGCAGCACAGCTCCTGCAGCACATCGGGATCAGGACTACCCATGTTTAGTACTTTTAGTGCCTTGGCCTGGTGTACTTGCAGGATGGCCATGGCATGCAAGGTGGAGGCGACCTGTCCAGCAGCACTTTAGGCTTTGGTCGCCAGACAATGTAGTCCTATAGGCTCTGGAGGGGAGCGCTGGTCGATCCCACCAAGTGGTGCCGTTTTGCTGGCACAAATGCATCACAACCACCTTATCCACTTGAGGGACCTCCGTGTACCTGTGGACCGCCCCGCCGTCGAGGGTAGTGAGAGCGGACGAACCCGGAAATCTGTTCCAGGCAGGGAAAGATGCCCTCCATGACCTCGTTAGTTCGTCGTGCACCTCCGGGAAGAAAGGGACCGAGGGCAGGGGGGTCAATCATCAAGTCTCGAGCGCTCTGGGAGTGTGAAGTGTCCCAGTCCAGCCCGATGCTCGCGGCGGCCCGGGCAAGCATGGCGGTCAGCTCTGCTTCAGCCTCAGACTGGGAGAGAAGGTGGCAGCCCAGTCGAGTCATCGGCGTCCGACATCACCAGTACACTCTTCGATGCAGCAATCGAAGACTCATCCTGCTCACAGTCACCGAAAGAGACGCCATGCTGTCCTCATACCCGTCGGTAGAAGCACGGGGGGTGGCTAGATTGGCTCTCCCGCAGAAGAAGGAAAGCCGTTACCACAACGTTGCCATGGTCATATTCTCGCAATGAGAACATGAACCATCCGGAAACGCTGTCTCAATGTGATCACAGCCCAGACACGTGAGGCAGCCCCCGTGGCTGTCGGAAGCGGAGAGATAACGACCGCATCCAGGAATCTCACAAAGATAGAAAGGCAACTTTTTGAAGACTGAAAATGAATGTTTGGTAGTGATGATCAGGACTGATGTTGGTTAAAAAAATCTTAGTCAGTAAAAATGGAAAATAATATAAATATATAATATTTTTATGTCAGTTTTTTGATGCAGATATTTTTGTCCTCTAAGGACCTCTGAGTAACTTTTTTTTTGACGCAGAAGGGTTAATATAAGAAAGGACTAAAAATACAGCTTATACTTGACAAATAAGTTATAAAGGATAATGCTAAATAATAAAAATGAAGTTACACATAAAGGAAAGTTCAAATATTATTAATATATATGATAAGAAAGAGCGATAGTAAAACACTCTTTCTGTCGGTCTCTCTTTAGCTGGACCAAAGAGAGAAGGGTTTTACTAGTGAAGTCTCATGAGAAGAATAAGTGGGTCACAGTGCAACCTTTGCCCTTTGCCAAGACTGTTCCCCAACAATTTGACGTGAGTGAAAATGACTAATTTTTCTCTTTGAATTAGAAGTGATACAGTTATCTTTAGGCCACTGAGACATGCAGCATTTGTTGAAGGTGGTTTGTTAAAAAGCAATGCATTGATGGCTGCAGCAGTGCATGTAATGAATTAAGAGACACAAAATACAGGAAAGTAACAGTTGTAGACTCATCAGTAATCATCAAAACCTTCTTTATGAAGTTGTATTCAACACTTTTAAGTGCCAAGCTAAATATACTGAAGTGAAAAAAAGTGTTTCCTCCACAGATCTGTGTTCATGTGATGAAGCAGCGTAAGTGTCAGTATATCGGGAACTGTACATTCGCTCACAGTCAGGAGGAGAAAGATCTGTGGACGTACATGAAGAACAACGGCTGTGAGCCTCAAACACACACAAACACTCGTGAACTCATACAGCATGAAAACACTGATAGTTCAATGTGTTTCTTCATGGACTGAAGGTTAATTCTCATGCTATCTGTCCTATATAGTGTGCCAGATTAGGCTTAGTGCATCCAAAATCGTAGTATGCTGAATATGATATGCTAAAGTTGCCCAGATAGCGTCCTATTTCCAGTAGATTTTTAAAGTATGCATTGGTGAATGCTTTTTTGTGCTACGTGATGTCCCAGTACTGGCTTACTTGATACCTAAAATTACATACTATAGTAAGCAGCACAATACTTACTCTTCATACTCAGCAGAAGTGAATTGTGATTTAGTCGTGATCTCACAGATGAGATGCTTATTGTATTTGAGTGTTTGTGTTCTGTTAGTCAGGGACATCCAGCAGGTGTATGACATCTGGCTCTCCACGTCCAATCAGAACAGACAGTCTGACGGCACCTCACTGTCTCAGCCAATGGAAGAGAAGCAGATCACCATGCCGACAGACTTTGCTGAACCGATGGTACACGCTCACACGTTCATTCTCATCTTTTTGATCTGTGCCTTCGGTCATATCTGCTCCATGTGTGTTGTTTTGTTGTCAGCCGGACAGTTTTTACTGCCCTCTGTGCGGTAAACACAGTAACAGTGATCGTCAGTGGCAGCAGCACATCTCGTCTGACAAACACAAGCAGAGAGTGTTGAGTGGAGGAGGAGAAGACGAGAGTCTGGCCTGGTCATATCGCTTCCCTGGACCCTGTTTTTCCATCTGCACCAGGTACACCCGCATCAGTGTCATCACGGAGCCATCAGCGTTACTGTGTCAATATCTACATAAAGAAGTAGTTGCTCTTATTTGGGTCTAATGTTTGATTGACAGGTTGGAGGAGGGTTGTCCTGATGGCGTGAGTTGTGACTTTGCTCACAGTGAGGAGGAGCTTCAGGAGTGGCGTAGACGGCGGGATTATCTGCGCAGACGTTTGGACAAAGCCCGAGCCCACATGCTGATGTCTCCAAATGACAACGACTTTGGGATCTACAACTTTCTCCTTCAGGACTAAAATGCACACATTCAGTTTTCATTATAATAACAGTATAACACTTAATTATTACACACACACACACACACACACACACACACACACACACACACACACACACACACACACACACATCTCCATCAATCACTGGATCTCTCTGAAGGAGTTTCATTGATTGTTGTCAGTTCAGTGTTGTTCAGACTGAATTATCTGATGTATTTCAGAGTCCTGATGAGAATGAACAATGTTGATGTTTTAATCTGTGAAGAGTGAAGCTCAAACACTTTAACCTGATTCAACAGGAAGTTGTGAGTCAGATTGAATTGAAATGTTATATCAAACACTTTCTTCAGGGAAAAACAAGCTTGTCCTGTTATTTATCAGATGTTTTGTGCTTGTGGCATTCAGACTCATAAAACATCCAACAGTCACCCCAGCAGACAGAGTTCAGGATGTGATCGGTTTGGGAATATTTCATCAGAACACATGCTGAAATAAACACTTTATACTGTCCAGTTTCTTTATTGTGTATAATGATTAAACATTACATCTGTTAGACAGGAAAGAGTATTTCATTTTCCTCATTTTGACTCTTTCTGCACACTGTATTTCTCAGGACGTGAATATGAGAAGAGGAAGGATGAGTTTTGTTCATATAATCAGTTTATAAAAGCAATTGATCATTGAATGTGTTGCTTACAGTATTATGTAATAAACAGTCATTTAATAAGCATGTTTTTATTGTTTATTACAAAGAGTGACTGAATATGAGTGTTTAGTAATCTGATTCAGTCTTTATGGGAAAGATCATGAAGAGCGATCAGACTTACTATTGATTTACTCACATGAAAATAAAACAGAAACAATCTCAGAGATTTACACTAAATGAGGGACTCGAGTCATGTCAGATCGAGTTTTATTTGCTTGTTTTTTATTTTTGTACCTAATGTCAAAATAAGGTTTGACAATATAAAGCTTAACATTTAAAGTTGTGATGGGTCAAGTCAAGTTTAGAAACATTTAGAGACATTTCCAGTGTGATATATTTGATTGTAAAAGGACGGAACAGATTTTTGACAGGATATTTTTATTTATCTGAGTGTTGACATGAACGTGTGATATACAATATAAAGTATATTCACTTCACATGCTTACATTTACATTTATTCTTTTAAGATATGACTATTAGCAATATATTGCTACTTTAATGTATTACTATATTGTTCTCAGTCCATCAGGAGAAAAAGAGGATAATCTTTTATATTCTCTGTTACATTGATTCATCTAAACTGTCAATAGCTTCATGTTTTGTGTATTTTCTCCATTCATCTGGGATCTTTCCTCTCTCCTGGAATGTTTTATTGTAGTATTTCTCAAGATCTTTCTGGAATCTGCACACAAACCATTTCCAGTAGTGACCTGAGTCTTTGGGTAAAAAAGATTGATCACTTGCTACTGCTGTTGTGCAGATGCTTGTAGAAAGATTTGTTGTTCCAGTGTAATGTGTGCCATTAACTCCATTGACTTGATGGAAAGGAACACTGTGATCTCCATCATGGTTTTCTATTGTGTTGGTGCAGATTGCAGCACAGAAACGACACTGAACCCAACAGCACTGACAGAAGTGATCAATCAGAATCTCAGCTGATCTATCCTTGCAGTCCAGAATTACTGGAAAAGTCTCCGTTCTGAATTTCCTGCTTATGTCAGACATCACATAAGAAAGTTCTTTTCTGATCACATCTTCTAGGAGTTTGAAATCATCAACATCATCACGACTCACTCCACTGAAGTCTTTAACAGAGAATATCAGCACATCTGAGAGCTTCTGTGTGAAACACTTCAACCACAAATCAACATCTCCACTGTTCACTTGAACATGTTCAGTAGATTCATGAGCTGCTTCAACATCTCCACTGTTCACTTGAACATGTTCAGTAGATTCATGAGCTGCTTCAACATCTCCACTGTTCACTTGAACATGTTCAGTAGATTCATGAGCTGCTTCATCATCTCCACTGTTCACTTGAACATGTTCAGTAGATTCATGAGCTGCTTCATCATCTCCACTGTTCACTTGAACATGTTCAGTAGATTCATGAGCTGCTTCATCATCTCCACTGTTCACTTGAACCTGTTCAGTAGATTCATGAGCTGCTTCAACATCTCCACTGTTCACTTGATCATGTTCAGTAGATTCATGAGCTGCTTCAACATCTCCACTGTTCACTTGAACATGTTCAGTAGATTCATGAGCCGCTTCAACATCTCCACTGTTCACTTGAACATGTTCAGTAGATTCATGAGCTGCTTCATCATCTCCACTGTTCACTTGAACATGTTCAGTAGATTCATGAGCTGCTTCATCATCTCCACTGTTCACTTGAACATGTTCAGTAGATTCATGAGCAGCTTCATCATCTCCACTGTTCACTTGAACATGTTCAGTAGATTCATGAGCCGCTTCAACATCTCCACTGTTCACTTGAGCATGTTCAGTAGATTCATGAGCCGCTTCAACATCTCCACTGTTCACTTGAACATGTTCAGTAGATTCATGAGCCGCTTCAACATCTCCACTGTTCACTTGAGCATGTTCAGTAGATTCATGAGCCGCTTCAACATCTCCACTGTTCACTTGAACATGTTCAGTAGATTCATGAGCCGCTTCAACATCTCCACTGTTCACTTGAGCATGTTCAGTAGATTCATGAGCCGCTTCAACATCTCCACTGTTCACTTGAACCTGTTCAGTAGATTCATGAGCCGCTTCAACATCTCCACTGTTCACTTGAGCATGTTCAGTAGATTCATGAGCCGCTTCAACATCTCCACTGTTCACTTGAACATGTTCAGTAGATTCATGAGCTGCTTCATCATCTCCACTGTTCACTTGAACATGTTCAGTAGATTCATGAGCTGCTTCATCATCTCCACTGTTCACTTGAACATGTTCAGTAGATTCATGAGCCGCTTCAACATCTCCACTGTTCACTTGAACATGTTCAGTAGATTCATGAGCCGCTTCAACATCTCCACTGTTCACTTGAACATGTTCAGTAGATTCATGAGCTGCTTCAACATCTCCACTGTTCACTTGAACATGTTCAGTAGATTCATGAGCTGCGTTCATGATCTTCTGCTGCAGGAGTTTGATGTTCTTCATCATCTTGGGCCGAACACTGACACTGAACTTATCAGTGATGTACTGACTGACTTCAGCTCTGATGAATCTCTTGAAGTGATCTCTGGGATGTTTAATGTAGTTCATGTATTTTTTAAAGTTCTCCTCTTCTGCCAGAGTCTTCAGGATGTGTTTCTCCAGTTTAGATCTGTTTCCATTCAGTGATTCACAGTTTGTTCTCATTTCATCTGCTAAATCTCTGGCAGTGTTTTTGTAGACACTCTGTTCAATGGGATCTTTCAGTTTCTGACAGATGATCTCACCAAAAACAGCAGCTGATGTTGAACCACGACAATATTTCTGGAAAACACTGAAGTACTCTCCTCTCTTCTTCTCCATGTAGAGAACAGGATCATTGGCTTCTCTGAACAGTCTGTGTTGGTCAGTGAAAGTCTTGTTTGATCTCTTACAGATGGAAAGCACCAAATCCATGAAGAATTCATTCATGAACTCATATTTTACAGGCCTTTCCTGATGTTCTGTTACTCTTGTCTTGATGTGATCTATCAGTTGTTGAATGCAGCTTTTGTTGTAGCCCATCTTTGAAATGTTATATGCCATGATCATTTTGTCTGTCTCATGAGCAATTTCACTGACTAATGTTCTTATTTGTGTTTCATCTTCTTTAAACAGAGCAAATCTTAACATCTCTATTTGCATTATGAAGATATTTCTAACAGGTCCTGTAAATCCACTGGATTTCTTTAACCGTACATAATCTGAATAACTCGGCAAAGAGAAAATATTCCTATTCTCTGTTCAGTGATCTACAGCTGCACTTTCATAGATTTCACTGAGGAGTTGTTTCACATCTCTTAATATGTCAATGTCTTTGATTTGAGGAGTGTCTCTGATGATCTCATCCACACACTGTTCCCAAAAGCAATCAAACTCTTTCTTCAGTGTTTCTTCATCATTTGCTTTGTCTTTGAGTTTTAAGGCGAGTGTTTTGCTCTTTTCAAAGAGAGTGTTTTCATGATGTGTTTTCTGAGCATCAATCTTTCTCTTCAGATCTCGCTGTTGAAGAATCTCGTTTAATTTCCTCTTTGTTTCTCTCACAATGTTTTCTTGAAGCTCTTTGATTTTTATTTCATATGAAGTTTTCAATTGAATCAGTAAAAAAGCAAAAGTGTCTTTCTCAAAGAACTCAGACATCAACATTTTCACTTCTTCACTTTTATCTTTCAGTTCTGTTTGAAGATCTGTTTCCTGAATCTCATGAATTGCTTCATTTTCTATGTTGTTTTGTAGTTTGATCTCAATTTCCAGCATGTCACTCCGGAGACTCCAGGTCCACTTGCTGTATTCTGTATCGAGTCTCCTGTGTGCTGCGACCTTTGAGAAATGAAAACACTCAGAAAAGTCTTGAGAAAGAACAGATGTCTTGAACTTCTTGAACACTGGAATTGTCTGAGTCTGGTGTGTGGTTGGATGGACTGTTATTATTATTATAGTTAAAGTTTTATAACTAATAATGATAAACTCACCTCTACTGAATCTCGTGTTTCAGTCCAGACCTTCTTCATGACCTCTCTCCATTCAGCTCGTCTTTTCTTCTGTTCATCTTCATGCTGTTCTTCAATGAGTTTTACTTTTGCTTCAAAAGTCTTTTGTTGCTCTTCTCCATATTTAACCTGAAGATCTTCTTTCTCTCGTTCTCTTCTCATCTCATCTCTCATCTCTCTCTCACACTCTTCTTTCTCTTTTATTTCTCTTTTATATCGTTCCTCTCTTTCATTAATCTCTTCTCTCTTCTGTTTCTCCTCTCGTTCTCTTCTCATCTCATCTTTCATCTCTCTCTCACACTCTTCTTTCTCTTTTATTTCTCTTTTATATCGTTCCTCTCTTTCATTAATCTCTTCTCTCTTCTGTTTCTCCTCTCGTTCTCTTCTCATCTCTGTTTTATTTTGTTCTATTATTCTCTTTCTGTCTTTCTCATGATTCTCTCTTTCATTCTGTATTCTGTTCATCAGTTTGTCTATTTCTGTGTCACATTTGATCTGAAGATTTTCTTTTTCTGTTTTTATTTTCTCTTTTTCTCTCCTCAGTTCCTCCATTTCATGTTTAATTGTCTCTTGTTCTTCTTCTCTCTTCAGTTTCTCCTCTCGTTCTCTCCTCATCTCATCTTTCACCTCTCTCTCACACTCTTCTTTCTCTTTTATTTCTCTTTTATATCGTTCTTCTCTCTCATTAAACTCTTCTTCTCTCTTCAGTTTCTCCTCTCGTTCTCTCCTCATCTCATCTTTCACCTCTCTCTCACACTCTTCTTTCTCTTTTATTTCTCTTTTATATCGTTCTTCTCTCTCATTAAACTCTTCTTCTCTCTTCTGTTTCTCCTCTCGTTCTCTCCTCATCTCATCTTTCACCTCTCTCTCACACTCTTCTTTCTCTTTTATTTCTCTTTTATGTCGTTCTTCTCTCTCTATAAATTCCTCTTCTCTTCTCTTCTTCTCTTTCTCTTGATTCTGTCTCTCTTCCTCCATCATCTTCTTCATTCTCTCTTTCTCTTCTTCATGTTTGATCAAGAGTTCTTCTCTCTCTCTGTTCAGTGTCTCGACTCTCTCCATCATTATGTTCATTTGTTTTTCTTGTCGTTCTCTCTCCATCTGTCTGAACATCTTACATGAGTAGTAACTGTCTCCGTTTGCTGTCACCATGACGTCTATTTTCTCCAGTAGATCAGAAACCTGTGTGCGATCTCTAGTCTCATTATTATTGAACACATGGAATCTGTTTCCACATTGTTCAATCAGGTTTCTAATCACAGATCCTGGTTTTCCCAGCCACTGCTCAAGGTTTTTTTTCTTCAGAAAATCTCCTCTGGTGAAGAGTATCATTGTGTACATTAAAGAGTTTTCACCAAACGTCTCTTGAATGATCTTCACTGATTTCGCCTCATCTTGAGTGAATCGTTGTCCTAAATTCAACACAATAATGAACACATGAGGTCCTGGCAGTATCATTGAGATGCAGTTAGTGATTTCTCTCTGGATGTCTTCATGACTGAGTTCAGTATCAAACAGTCCTGGAGTGTCAATCACAGTGATGTGTCTGCCGTTGATCTCTGCTGTTTCTCTCTGACATTCACTGGTCACTGATCCAGAAGATTCTTCAGCTTTAAACGCTTCTCTTCCTAAGATGGTGTTTCCTGTCGCACTCTTCCCAACTCCAGTTTTTCCCAGCAGCACAATTCTGACATCTTTGCTCTCTGTTGAATCTGGAATAGAGGACATTCATTAGTTTTCCAAACTGTCTACACAAAGGCCCAGATTTACTTAACTCATAAATAACAGACACTAATTTTCGTTGTGTAATGTATGAAATTATGTGTGCATGTCTTTGGCATGTTGGAGGTGATTTACTAAGAAGAAATGTGCAAATAACTACACATGCACATTTTTAGACACACTACACAAGGAGACTTTCACATGGGATAATTGCACCAAATGCATTCTCATCTACATTACAGCTCTCAATAAATACCATTACATTAATATTCAATATTTCTACAACATTTAGCAAGTTTATAGCAGATGATGAGAACACCCATGTGTTACACTTTTGAAATGTATCAGAATGATTATGGAGTGGAGGATGTAGATTTTGAGGTGAAGTTGTGCTCGAGACAGGAGGTCTTACAAGAGAGAAACAACTTGTTTCAGGGGGGAAAAGTCACACCTGATCGTCATGACTCTATTGGGCGCACCGGCCCACTTCAATCGAGCACTGGAGAAAACCACCACTTAAAATATTTCAGCATTTAAATATAATGTTTAAAACATCGAAATACAACATAATTTGGGCATAAATTGATAGATGGATATTTTTATTTTAAGATTTAAGATTTAAATAATCATCAGTATAATCTGGAATAGAGGAAAATATATTAGTTTTATAGACACAAAGAGTTACTTAACTCATAAATAACAGACACAAATTTTCTTGTGTAATGTAAATAAATAACTATATACCTCAATATGAATAATTTTTGTATATAATATTTAAACTATTGCATTAATGTCTGAATGTTATATATGCACATTTGTGAAATGTCTTATGTTACGGTTTTGTTTATCTTGTATGAATCAAATTCACTGAGAAAAGTGACGCTTATTAGATAAATATGTACAATAAGCAAAGGCTTCAGCTTACACCTTTTTCGGTTGTTATGTATGTATTTCAATTTATTATGGAAAATTGTATTTGTGGACCGAAATAATTTTTTGAATTGAATTGAATATCAGTTGTGATTTCAAGTTCTAAAATAACCAAATAAACAGAATTGTATTTATATTTAATATAACATAAATGTGTGTTAAATGGGTTTTCTATGTGTTCTGCATTTTTAAAGTCACTGTTTTTCCACAATGTTGTGTTTTTCACACAAGTTGACAAACATCCACGAACGGCAGGGATACCTCGAACGAACTAACAGAAGGGAACATGAACAGCAGGGTAATCCTCGAACGAACACGAATGTAGATAGCACACACTGACATAGGCGCGAACATGAAACGATAACGATTGACAGGGAAAGGGAAAACAGCGGGTTTAAATACACAGACACGGTGATAACAAAATAACGAACAGGTGCGGACAATAACACTGTGACAGCGGTGATGAGGGCCGGGAAAGACGGGAAGTGTAGTTCATACAAGGGCTAGTTAAACACGGGGCAGACAACAAGGGATCGTAACAAGTCATTTGCTCTTAAAATGTATGTTTCTGAAATGACTTTCAGGCTTGATATATCACTTTCAATTTAATTTATTTGCAACAACACCAGCCTTTATTCTGCACATTTGGAGGCTTATTAACTGCACATTCATTTCAGAGAAACACACAAAAATTGCCAACACGTGCTATTCTGTGCATCTGAAAGGCACAATACTGATTAGACTATATTAGTGGATCTGCTCTGACCTTTATAGATAATATTTGCACATGTTTTTATACACACAAAACTTTAGTAAATCGGGACCAAAGTGTGATGTGACAAAACAAATGTTTGCCAACAACGTTGCACCAAAACTACATACAAATTACAATGTGAACTCTTATCAATTATCATCATAATCCACTCTTGACTGGTTCCCATTACAAAATAAGAACAATGATGAGGTGTCCCTTTTTATCTCATATATGGCAGACAGGGCCAGTCCATGGCATAGGCAACATTTATTATCAAAATATTGATTTCTCCTGCCACTGAAACTAGATCTGTCACTGTCAAAAAAAGGTACATAAATGACAAAACTAGTGTGCAATTTAAGAGGGCTATATCTATGACACCAAGTGTATCCGCAGACTGTTGTTGTTCTCCTCAATAACTTTAACTCAAAAGTTAAAAATGCTATTGATCGTATTGTTCCTGACAGACGTAAAGCACCTTGGAGAAACAACACTAGTACAAAGCATGAAAATAAAATTCAGGAAAGCTGAACACATGTGGCGGGAGACAAAACTTGAAGTCCATTTTCATACAGTATCTATAAAGACAGCCTTCAAGCAAAGAGAGAAAAACCTTCTTCTCAAACAGCAACATCAACAACACCTGCACTCTTTTTGTTACAGTAGAGACTAACTAACCCAACAACACATGTTCCCTGTGAAATGTTATCAGACAGCAAATGAAACGAGTTTGCATCTTTTTTTAGGGAAAATATCAATGACATAAGAATGGCAATCAGCTCATCCTCATGTTGCGCTGAGGTTAGACAGCACCCACCATAATAACTTCAGAAATTAGACAGTATGTCTGATTTCGAGGCAATTGATGTCAAAACCCTGTAAGAAATGCAGCAGCTTAAAACATTGACCTGCTGTTTTCACTCATCACTCATCACATAATCTTTCAAAAAAGTTTAGAAACCGATCTCTTGTTAAGCCCCTCCTAAAAAAAGAGCAATCTGTATACAGTGTTGGGGAAAGTTACTTTTAAGAGTGGCGGTGGTGTAGTGGGCTAAAGCACATAACTGGTAATCATAAGGTTGCTGGTTCGATCCCCACAGCCACCACCATTGTGTCCTTGAGCAAGGCACTTAACTCCAGGTTGCTCCGGGGGGATTGTCCCTGTAATACAGTCAGGTCCATAAATATTGGGACATCGACACAATTCTAATCTTTTTGGCTCTATACACCACCACAATGGATTTGAAATTAAACGAACAAGATGTGCTTTAACTGCAGACTTTCAGCTTTAATTTGAGGGTATTTACATCCAAATCAGGTGAACGGTGTAGGAATTACAACAGTTTGTATATGTGCCTCCCACTTTTTAAGGGACCAAAAGTAATGGGACAATTGGCTGCTCAGCTGTTCCATGGCCAGGTGTGTGTTATTCCCTCATTATCCCATTTACAAGGAGCAGATAAAAGGTCCAGAGTTAATTTCAAGTGTGCTATTTGCATTTGGAATCTGTTGCTGTCAACTCTCATAATGAGATCCAAAGAGCTGACACTATCAGTGAAGCAAGCCATCATTAGGCTGAAAAATCAAAACAAACCCATCAGAGAGATAGCAAAAACATTAGGTGTGGCCAAATCAACTGTTTGGAACATTCTTAAAAAGAAAGAACGCACCGGTGAGCTCAGCAACACCAAAAGACCCGGAAGACCACGGAAAACAACTGTGGTGGATGACCGAAGAATTCTTTCCCTGGTGAAGAAAACACCCTTCACAACAGTTGGCCAGATCAAGAACACTCTCCAGGAGGTAGGTGTATGTGTGTCAAAGTCAACAATCAAGAGAAGACTTCACCAGAGTGAATACAGAGGGTTCACCACAAGATGTAAACCATTGGTGAGCCTCAAAAACAGGAAGGCCAGATTAGAGTTTGCCAAACAATATCTAAAAAGCCTTCTGGAACAACATCCTATGGACAGATGAGACAAAGATCAACTTGTACCAGAGTGATGGGAAGAGAAGAGTATGGAGAAGGAAAGGAACTGCTCATGATCCAAAGCATACCACCTCATCAGTGAAACATGGTGGTGGTAGTGTCATGGCGTGGCATGTATGGCTGCCAATGGAACTGGTTCTCTTGTATTTATTGATGATGTGACTGCTGACAAAAGCAGCAGGATGAATTCTGAAGTGTTTTGGGCAATATTATCTGCTCATATTCAGCCAAATGCTTCAGAACTCATTGGATCAGGCGCTCACAGTACAGCTGGACAATGACCTGAAGCATACTGCAAAAGCAACCAAAGAGTTTTTTAAGGGAAAGAAGTGGAATGTTATGCAATGGCCAAGTCAATCACCTGACCTGAATCCGATTGAGCATGCATTTCACTTGCTGAAGACAAAACTGAAGGGAAAATGCCCCAAGAACAAGCAGGAACTGAAGACAGTTGCAGTAGAGGCCTGGCAGAGCATCACCAGGGATGAAACCCAGCATCTGGTGATGTCTATGCGTTCCAGACTTCAGGCTGTAATTGACTGCAAAGGATTTGCAACCAAGTATTAAAAAGTGAAAGTTTGATTTATGATTGTTAATCTGTCCCATTACTTTTGGTCCCTTAAAAAGTGGGAGGCACATATACAAACTGTTGTAATTCCTACACCGTTCACCTGATTTGGATGTAAATACCCTCAAATTAAAGTCATTCAAATGAAAGTTCATTTCATTTCAAATCAGTAGTGGTGGTGTATAGAGCCAAAAAGATTAGAATTGTGTCGATGTCCCAATATTTATGCACTGTTTTAAACAACTACAGACTAAATCTTCCATTCATAGGCAAGATTCTTGAAAAGGTTGTTACCTATCAAAAGCTACACTTTGATGCTGTGCTGATTTAGTGCTTTGGGAACGTCTTTAGGAGTGACCAGCTGTGAAAACACATCAATGAAATTGACTAGAATTTATAGCCTCTGCCGGTGACATCATCAGGATACGCCGATACCAGGGGCTTTAAATAGATGCACCACAGGTGCACTGTCAGGTCTTTTGTCTTCAGACCATTCTGTGTGTGTTGTGCTTCTCAAGCCTGTCAAAACTTTCTACTTTCCTCTGTTAGGAGTTAGAATTTGTTAGACAGTGCGAGAAAACCTTCTCTTTCTGAAAATGAATGATAAGCAAAGCAAGTTGTGTGTGTTCCGTGTTTACGCTCTATGGCTGAAACGGACACACACCAGTATTGTTTTGTGTGTTTGGGGGAAGAGCATGCTGCTCGTGCTTTGGGGCGGGGCCGGTGGGAGCATTGCGATCTGTTTTACATCAAAATGCTTTGTACTCGTCTCGCTTACTTCCGAGAGCCAGCATCCACCCTTCCATCGTGGGGCTCTGATATGGATCTAGCCGAGGAGCGAGAGACGGGTCTGTCCCTATCGCTTGCTCTCTCCCCAGATCCAGCCGGTCCTTCTCATGATCTTGAAGAGCGCTCCGGCGCCTCTTCGGTTCATGAGGGGGACGCTGAATCTCTTGAGTCTGTGGACTTCGAGCTACCCACCTCTGTGCATTGAGCGGGTGGTGGCCAGACTACAGTTAGACTGGCCACGCGAACAAGAGACCCCCAAACGCTCCAAGCTGGAGGACAGATTTCTGTCTCGATGAAGAGGCTTTCTCAGAGCTTCGTCGAGCCATAGATCTGACAGATGGCTCGCGCCATTGGCCAGTTTATGGCTGCTTTGGTCAGCATGGAGAGACTCTTATGGCTGAACCTTTCGGGCAACAGAGACAAGGACAAAGTGTTCCTTCTCGATGCCCCGGTTTCACCTTCTGGCTTGTTTGTTCCCAACCGGAACTAGCATTTCTACTGTGGAAGAACTGCAAAATCTCTTGGTCAAAGGGGCCATAGAACATGTTCCCCTTCCAGAGAGAGAGTCAGGTTACTACAGCAGATAATTCCTGGTTCCCAAGAAGGATGGGGGTTGCTTCCGAATTTAGACCTTCGAGGCTTGAATCGCTCAGTCAAGACGTGCAAGTTCAAGATGCTAACCGTTAAGACGGTCGTGTCTCAAATCCAATGATTGGTCAAATCATGATTGGTTGGTCACAATCGATCTCATGGATGCATACTTTCATATAGAAATTCTGCCACAACACAGGAAGTTCTTAAAGTTCGCTTTCGGCGGCGAAGCTTTCCAATATCGGGTTCTTCCATTCTACCTAGCCTTGGAAGAACTTGGCTGCCACCAAGCAAACAATGTCACATTGGGTGAAAGATGCTATTGCCCTGGCCTACGAGGCGTGTGGTCAAGCTTCGCCAGTAGGTATCAGGGCTCACTCTACATCTAGGTTACGTATGTAACCTCCGTTCCCTGATGGAGGGAACGAAATGTTGTGTCCTCCCCGCCATGACGCTGAACCGAGCCACTGTTGTGGCCGGACCATTTCCAGCTCCTCAGAAAAATCCTGAATGAACTCCCGTATTCGCCCACCTAAATACCCGTATGTCCGGGGGCGGGGTATGCAAATACTGTCTGCCAACTTCTCATTGGCCTTTTTTCATAAGTCAGAGGCATATTTCGGCGCTCAAGAGAGACCCCTAGTGTCGCTTCTCCGACACAATGTCTCGTTCCCTCCATCGTGGAACGGAGGTTACATACGTGACCTAGACATTTGTATGAATGAGTGATCAGGATGATTTTCACATCATTTTGTAGCAAAAACTCTAGGCTACAAGATCAAGTTCTCAAAAGGCTTGTGGGCAAATGTTTAGTATGTGTTATATGACCTTATTTCAGTGACTTAAAATTTTAGTTTTTTCAAAAACCATGCATAAACGTTATTTTCTCAAAAATACAAACATGTACACACATGTTGCTCACATATTATTGTAGCCCAGTTTGTGCTGAATACAGTGTTATCAGACTTTAGCCATTAATATGTTTATAAGCAACTGGAAAAAGCACAAATGTCAAGGCATGTCAAAACTTCTCCAGGGCCCAAAATACCCTCAGACCCCAGAGGGTTAAACTATTCAACGGTCCTTCATCAATTATTATTTCGCTTATACCACGGTTACCACACCTTAAGACATCATTCAGGTTATAGTTTTCATCCCTAAAACGCACTTGAGAGTGGAACTACTTTCTTCCGACACATATTCAGCGTCTTGCTTTAATACAGTCGGAGCCTTCGTTGCTAAATCGAAAATATCACGTTAGAACTAGCAACGGATGCTTGCGCTGCTTTACTCGAGGACTCACTGGAGGAACAAGTTAGTGCGTTTGTGTATGTGTGTGAGAGTTTGAATTTGAGGGATCGAAAGAGAGAAACTCAGAAAATGAGAGAGATTACTTCTGGGATTACCTTTTTTGTTGCAGCTCTCGTAACATTACAACAGAAGTAACATCGCTTCAAAAGCGGCATATTATAAACCTTAACAACTTTGTTCATCCCCACTGAGATGCAGGACTGCGCTGACATGACGAATCTGTTTTTCTCTCATGAGTATGTTTGTGCCTTAAGTGTGTGCGTTACGGGTATAATGTGTGTCTTCGAGGGTTTTCCCACAGATATCTCAGATAATATAGAAACTGTTCAATTGTTCTGCCTCTCTCTCTCTCGCTCTCTCTCTCTGTGTGTGTGTGTGTGTGTGTGTGTGTGAGAGAGAGAGAGAGAGAGAGAGGGGAGCGTGAGGGTTTTTCACACAGATATTTCCGATAATATAGAAACTGATGTATTGATCAAGTGTATCTTGCTTTAATACAGCTCAAGCCTTTGTTGCTAATTCGAAAACATCTCGTTAGAACCAGCAACGGAGGCTTGCGCTGCCTCTCTCTCTCTCTCTCTCTCTCTCTCTCTCTGTGTGTGTATATGTGTATGTGTAAGAAATGGGGGATGGGGGGTACTGCGGTATTTTACACTACAATTATGTGAGGCTGATTAAGGCGAAATAAATTGAAACATTAAAAGTTATTTCGGATAATAGAAATTGTTGCATTGATCAAGTTGCGTGGGTGTGGCTCTATTTTTCGATTGTGACTCGAGTTTCAGTGTGTGTGTGTGTGTTTGAGCGTGTGTAAGTGAGCAGTAGCGTGAGGGCTTTTTTTAAATGAAATTGAAATATATGTAGGATATTTTAGACATTGTTTTGACGTTCTTAACCGATTTACTTCAACTAATGTCTTTGTTTTAATTGGTAATGTTGTTATGGTATCCTGTAGGGCTCTTTGAAATAACTGAAATAGTTTGGTGAAATGATATGGAACCGTTATGCGGTCAAGACCTGGAACTACTTTATAGCCGCGCGTTAACTTGAAAAGTAATTGAACACCTTAGAACGTCCATCAGCCAATCAGAATCAAACATTCAACAGACCCGTGGTATAACCTAATAATTACCACTTTTCAACTAAACGTAACAGGCAGATCAATGTACAGTGACAATCATTTATAGTTACAATATATTTACATATATTTTATCATTGCTAATCCCACACAACCCCTAAACCTGAACATTTGTTAATAATATAAAACACATAATAGGCAGCTACATGTAATCACAATTATTTATTCAGACAAATGATAAAATTCAGTACAAAGTAGTCCAAACTAAGGTGTAAATCAGACGTTTCATCGTGATACAATCTTATATCGATCCTCTTTGCCTGTGTTCCGATATTTGCAGATATTTCAAAGTCTGCCGCGATACAATTTCGATTCGATTCAGGGCCCTGCAATCGTATTTCGATATTTCCGATATTTTGCCCTCAAATGCAACCAAAATATAACTTGAATATTTTATTCAGCTCTCTGTGTACACATTGGGACATCCACAACAAAATAAAGTTCTTCAGATGTTGAAAAAAATTATACAGATGATAATATAAAAATAACGTCTTATACAAGTGATCATCAATCATTTGATTACAGCTTATTTTTCAGTTTAATCAAAGTACTTACATACCCATGACTTGTTTCCAATTATCCGTGGTTTTCTTGGCTACAGCTTCCACAGTTGTAATGAAAAATCCTGTTACAGTTACATAAATGTTAGTAAAGGTGTCGATGTGTAAAGTCTGATAATTGATGCTGGAGCTGAGCAGGTGTTTCACTTGCCCTCATTAGTGCAGTTCAGAATGTCGATGTTGTCAAAACGTTCCTCATGATGGTTGAACTGCTCCAAGGTACTTTTAAAGGATAACGGAATGATATCAATGGAAGCCCAAATTAATGGCGCATGTGAATCACTATGAGTTTATCATGAGAGCTCAAATTTTAAGGAGCACCCGGTTGACGTGTGCACACTGACCTGGTCACTTGTCAGGAGCACCCGTTTCGGATGCCCGGACGTGGCTGACATTGGAATATTCAAATAAAAATGCATCTTAAAATTCTATATCAATATTTACGCATTGTATCGATAACACTGGATAACTGGTTATTGGATCGATGGATCATTACACCCCTAGGCCAAATGCTTATGTGCTGCATTGGATGTGTTTTCTAACGACACACAATAGTCTTGAGGAAAAGTTATCAATTGCGGGACTGAATTTTATTAATCTCAGAATATCTTCTGATCTCATCTGTGAGTGCACTGCTATCTCACACAAAACGAAACAGAACAGAAAATGGCATTTCGTTAAATGGTCACATGACACGTGAGAGCCCATGAGTATTCAACATCATTGCTGAAAAGCAGATGTGTTTTGTGGCATTTTTAAATAATGAAAGTGAAAGTGAAACAGGCCAGCGGGCTCAGCGAGGCATCATGATTGAAAACGTTGAATAAAAGGCTTAAATTTGTGTCTATTCTCACATACAGTAGTGTAATGTTTAACGTGTTTGTTCATGTGTTTCATGTTATGTGGTCCTCTGGTCATGTGATTTCATGTTTCCCTCCATGTTCATGTGTCTTGTTTTCAAGAGAGTGATCTGAAGATGTGGATTATAGCGCATAAATAGAATGGATTATATTTGTATTGTTTGGTGTTTTTGTTGTGTATTTTAGTTTTTTGTTTTTTTTTTAAGACCCATTATATTCTGATAGCTCCTTTTGTTCCCGATGGTAAACAAACTAAACATGAAATGCTTAATTATTTAATGCTTAATCATTTTAATTGTAGTGTTGCTTTAAATGATGTAATCCTTTGAAACAGGTTGAATATATCAGTGGAAATAACAGAACAGGATAAAACTGTTATAATGTCATATTAGGCAAATGAGTAAAATAAATATGATGGTGTTAAATATGCAAAGAAATAAGCCAATTAATTCTATATTAATTGATTCAATCAGTATACATAATAATGTAGTGGAGTGGTGGTGGCATAGTGGACTAAAGCACATAACTGGTAATCAGAAGGTCGCTGGTTCGATCACCACAGTCACCACCATTGTGTCCTTGAGTAAGGCACTTGTCTAGACACAAGGATTGTCCCTGTAATAAGTGCACTGTAAGTTGCTTTGGATAAAAGCGTCTGCCAAATGCATAAATGTAAATTTAATGTTTATGGTTCTAAGAGTGTTTATATATAACAATTTCCATTTTTTGATGCTGTCAATGTGTCATTATTAAACTTAATTATTCATTAATTTTTTAATTTTAAGCATTTACTGTTTATTTACATTTGCTAGAACCTTTCTTTACATAAGAGTACAAACATATTCTCATGAGATTACGTTGACCAAATCGACTGGAGTCATGTGGATTCATTTGATTGTGCCTAAAAATCCTTTTTGGACTGTCAAACACTGATGGTCGTTCACTTGCACTGGATGGAGCTACAGGATACTTTCCTAAAAAAAAATATTTCTGTTCTGATGAAGAAAGAAAGTCATACACATTTTGGATTGGCTGAGAGTGAGTAAATTATCAGCAGATTTTCAATTCTGGATGAACTATTCTTTTAAGGTCATCACAAAATACTGTATTTGAAAAATAAAATCCACTCACCATATGACTGAATCTTCTCTTGTAACTCTTTGATTGTATTCTCCATTCTCTTCACTTCTTCTTTATATTTCTCCTCTGTTTCACATCTGACTCTGTTCTCTTGAGCTCTCACATACATCTGAAGTGAATATGGTTTAGTCTTAATTTTCTCTATGTAATCCAGCAGCTCTGAGATCTGTTGGGAGTTTTCATGTTCCTTTAACCCCATCACACTGTACTGACCTCCAAAGAGATCGATTAATGTCTGATATTCTGTACAGGACTTTATGAAATCTTTAACTCCTTGATTAACCGTGTTATTAGAAGTGAAAAGCATCATGAAGTGCGTTCTGGAGTCAAAAATTCTCTGGATCTTCTCCATTTCTGCTTTGTCTTCATCAGTGAGTGAATCAACAGGAATAATGAGGAGGAAAACATGAACTCCAGGATCACAGAGAGACACACATTGGAGAGATTGACGCATCACTTCCTTCTCTGAGAGCTGAGAAAGTGCTGGAAGCTCCACCAGAGTGATCAGACGTCCATGTACCTTCTCCTCCTTCAGCACACAAACTTTACTGCTCCCTTTTACTGCTGTACAAAAATGTTTCTTTGTCCCTCTAATGACTTTTAACACAGTGACCTTTAGTGATCCATCTCTTCCACACAGCACTAACTTCAGCTTTTGTTTTCCAGCGGCACTTGCTGAAAAATATTACAAAACAGACTAAGTTCAGTTGTACTGCCAAAAGTGCACCACCTTAAACAACAACAACAACAACATATTTTACTGTTAAATGTAAATAGGATATAAAATAGGTCAGTTTTGTGTATTTGCTCTCCTAGTAAATTATACTTCAAACTAGCTTGTAGTTATTTATCAATTTACTGTTTGAGTAATCGCATTCTCCTCCATTTCACTCGCTGTAAAATAAATTGGTATAAATCTGGCATCACACTTGAGAAATGGGCACTGGATGTCTTGCTGACGTCATTGGACTTCCTGTTGCTGACGGCACAGCACGCACGCACGCACGCTGCACGAGAGTTTGTTTGTGGCCTGCTTAGCACTGCTAATTCTCATACGTTCAACGTTATAGTCATCGTTCATAGTTATATCCTTTGTCATTTTACCGCGTTTCAGATTCTTCCGCTTTTTCTCCCGTTTCATCTGCGTGTATTTTACCGGTTGCTGCTGACACCTAGCTAGAGTCTGTGTTTGTAGCCTTTAATCCTTAAACATCTGCCATCTTTAAGCACGCATCAGGTCTTCCCGTATTATTCTCTTATCGGGATTCAATTGCGCGCCATATTCCACCTGCATCCGCGTTCTATTTTTATCGCGATTAAACTGCGTGCATTTTTTCAGCGCGCACCCGTTTTTTCTCCTCTGCGGTACACAGATTATTGTATCGATCTCAAAGCACCACTTATCAAGAACAACCACCACCAACAACAAACAATTTTGTGAGGGATTCAAATCAATCTCAAAACCCTCACCGCTCAGGAACAACGAACAATTTGCGGTAAGTCATGGCATCGGCTCATGTTATTTGTTCATGCATTGCATGTCACATGTTTAAAATAGCCTCCTCCGTCAGCAGTGAGGGATTCACTTTTGATAAATGTAAGGAATTAGTCAGGCTGATGGAGAAGGTTAATGAGTTAGAGACTCGCATCCGAACGCTAGTGGAGGTCAGTGAGAAAGAGAAGCCGGTTGATACTGTTTCGGATGCGGGCAGTACAGAGAGCAACACACACACTTTGGTTCCGGCTATAGAGCCCCTGCAGTAGGGCATTTGGGTGACGTCTCGGCAGCATACTCGTTCAGCAAAGAGACACCACTCTCCCGCTCCTGTTAGGGTTTCCAATCAATTCTCCCCACTCAGTGATACACCCACTGAGAATCATATTGAAAGAGCCCTTGTTATCGGTGATTCTATTGTAAGGATAGTGGAAATAGAGACTCCAGCCACTATTGTAGATTGCATTTCGGGGGCCAGAGCGTCTGACATCAAATCAAATTTACAAGTGCTGGCTAATGCTAAACGTAGATTTTCTAAAATTGTTATTCATGTCGGCACTAACGATGTCCGGCTTCACCAGTCGGAGATCACTAAAGATAATGTTAAAGAGGTGTGCAAATTTGCAAAAACGATGTCAGACACTGTAATATGCTCTGGTCCCCTCCCTGCTCGTCGTGGTGACGAGGTTTATAGTAGATTAGTGTCACTGAATGGCTGGATGTCTGAGTGGTGTCTGAAGAATAAAATAGGATTTATAGACAATTGGAAAAGTTTTTGGGGTAGACCTGACCTGCTAAAGAGAGACGGACTCCATCCCTCCAGGGAAGGTGCCACTCTCCTCTCTTGTAATTTGGCTCATAGACTTAATAATGATATTAATTGACTAAATGGGGCCCAGGTCAGGAAGCAGACAAACTGGTTAATCCGAACGTCTGCTAGCTGCCTTGAGACGTCACGCAGGTCACATAGACTGTATCACCTAGATATCTCATAGAGACTGTGTCTGTTCCACGAACTACGAAACACAATACCCTCACTAAATCATTTAGAAAAAATTTGATTAAGGTCAAACTTGAACAAAACAAACAAATTAAAAATACACATATAAAAATAGGGCTACTAAACATTAGATCTCTTTCTACCAAAGCACTAATTGTCAATGAAATGATTACAGATCATAGATTGGATGCGCTCTGTTTGACTGAAACCTGGCTTAAACCGGATGAATATATTAGTTTATATGAATCTACTCCCCCAGGTTATTGTTATAAACATGAGCCTCGTCTGAAGGGTCGAGGAGGAGGTGTTGCTACAATTTAAAGTGAAGTTTTTGGTTTCATTCAGAGGACAGGATATAAATGTAAGTCTTTTGCAGACACACTCTCTCAGTTTAAGTCTAGACTAAAGACTCATCTATTTAGCCAGGCATACACCTAATTTATCCTCCAACCCACAATTAGGCTGCTTTAGTTGGGTCTGCCGGAACCAGAAACCAGAAACATTGAGCATGATCTCTAACTCTGCAATAAATTAAATGGCATCTACGCTTACATCTTTTTATTTGTTTCCCTGTCTCAACCTCGGGACACCTATCCTGAGGTCACCAGAACCGACTGGATCCAGCAACATTCCTGCTTCATGTTGGACTCCACTGCTACATGATGAATGATGATGACTAAATGCAGCCGGTGCCAGCCAAACATCACTTCAATCTATTATGACGGACTTCAGAGGATGAAATGATCTTGAACGATCTTGAAATGAAATGCTTAGACTAACTATTGCCAACAAAAGCCTTCATCAGCCAATTAACAAGGACAATTGCATCTATGTGAACTTCTGAAATTAATCAAGATGGACTTCAAAGACTTTGGTCATTAATCTTACAGTTCAAACACAATCGATGTTTAATCACTGACCCTTAACACTTAGTTTAATCATTTTAAACCATGATTTTACCTATACATAATTAATATTTACATTACATTCATAATGTTAGCCAGAGGGGAACTGGCCCCCACAGTAAGTCTGGTTTCTCCCAAGGTTATTTTTCTCCATTAATCTACATCTTATGGAGTTTTGTGTTCCTTGCCACAGTCAGTGAGCTTGCTCACTGGGGTTATTAATACAATTATCATTTAATTATTTTTAAACACTATTAAAAATAGTATTTTATCTAAATTACACAATGATGATTAATCGACTTTATAGACATTACAGTTTTATTGTCTGTTAATGCTGATATTCTGTAAAGCTGCTTTGAAACGATGTGTGTTGTGAAAGGCGCTATACAAATAAAATTGACTTGACTTCACTTGACTCTTGAGCACCGAATATACCTCTGATCTATGAAAAAAAGCCAATGAGAAGTTGGCAGCTAGTATTTGCATACCCCACCCCTGGACATATGGGTACAAAGGCGAGGCAAATACTAGAGTTCATTCCGAAATTTTCTTCGGAGCCGATGGTCGTGTATGCAGTCTGCTGCGAGTTACACACACACACACCAAGTTTCCGTGTATTCCTCTGATGATCTGCATGCTTTTGGATTTGACGGCGCATAACAGCGGCTTTCTCCTTTCCTGTGCACGGCTGTGCATTGTTGTCCCTGGGCGCTTCGACGGCGCAGATAAAACTCGAAAGAGTTTTCTTAAAAGAGTAATTTTATTTAAAAGAGTAATTTCCTCTAAAAGAGCAAACACAGCGAGCGTTGAACGTCCTTTTCAGGACGTGTCTTTATAAAGATGCCGTTCCGCCGCTGTGTAGTTTCTGGATGCGGTAGAGTGCTCTCCGTTTCAGATGGCCACAGGCGTTGTCTCGTGTGTCTGGGTAGCGATCACACCGAGGCTGTGTTTGGGGATGGTTCATGTTCTCACTGCGAGAAAATGACCATGACAACGTTGCGGTCGCGGCTCGTTCTCAACCGAGAACAAGCCACTCCAGCCGTCCCTCGCATTGCTCCTTCTTCCCACGGGATTGAGGACAGTGCGAGTGGCGCTGGAGGCAATTTGGGGATGGCAGCGGGTGCGGCTCCGTCAGGTACCAGAGACCCGCGGACCACCCGTTCCCCGGCATGCTCATTGACTCCCGACCATGCTCGAGGCAACAGCGGCTCGCCTCACAGCCAGCTTACCTATCCTCTAGAGCTCGAAGCTGATGAGCTCAACTGAGCACTGCTCAAACTCCCGTTCAAAATGCTCACGCAAAAGTGTATCTTAATATGCGTCCGGCACCTAGATTAATTCGTAGCGGTAGACCTGAAGGACGCGTACTTCCACGTCTCAATTCTGCCGCGTCACCGACCCTTCCTACGGTTCGCGTTCAACGGCCAGGCGTTTCAGTACAAAGTCCTCCCCTTCGGCATGTCTCTGTCTCCTCGCGTCTTCACAAAAGTCGTAGATGCAGCTCTTGCCCCACTCCGAGAAGCAGGCATCCGCACACTCAACTACCTCAACAACTGGCTCATACTGGCCCACTCCCGAGAGTTACTATGCGCTCACAGAGACCAGGTGCTCAAACACCTCAGCCGCTTGGGGCTTCAGGTCAACTGAGAAAAGAGCAAGCTCACTCCGAGCATCTCCTTTCTCGGCATGGAGTTAGACTCAGTCTCAATGTCCGCACGTCTCACCAACGAGCGTGCACAGTCGGTGCTGAAATGCCTCGCAAAGTTCAAGGCAGGCACAACGGTCCCTCTAAAACTCTTCCAGAGGCTCCTGGGGCATATAGCATCCTCCGCCGCAATCACGCCGCTGGGGTTGATGCATATGAGACCGCTTCAGCACTGGCTTCAGACTCGAGTCCCGAGACGAGCATGGCGCCACAGCAAGCACCGTGTGATAATCACCCCCGCATGCCGCCAAACACTCAAACCCTGGACAGACCTCTGCTTTCTACGGGCAGGAGTGCCCCTGCAGCAGGTGTCCCGACCGACGCCTCCAAATCGGGTTGGTGCGCCGTTTGCAACGGGCACGCAGCTGCTGGCCTTTGGAGAGGGGCCCTGCTGCGCTGGCATATCAATTGCCTAGAGTTGTTGACTGTTTTCTTTGCCCTGCGACAGTTCCTCCCGTTAATTCGAGACAAACATGTCCTAATCAGGTCAGACAGCACCACTGCGGTTGCGTATATAAATCGCCAAGGCGGCGTACGCTCCCGCCACATGTCACGACTCGCACGTCGTTTCCTCCTTTGGAGCCAGCAGTGACTCAGGTCACTGCGTGCCACTCACATCCCCGGCAAACTCATTGTGGTAGCGGACGCGCTGTCACGACAACGCTTGCCCAGTGGAGAGTGGAGGCTTCACCCCCATTCGGTCCAGCTGATCTGGGAACAATTCGGCAAGGCCCAGGTAGACCTGCTTGCCTCCCGAGAGACCTCGGGGCAGACGCGCTGGCACACAGCTGGCCCATGGGGCTGCGCAAGTACACATTTCCCCCAGTGAGCCTTCTTTCACAGGTGTTGTGCAAGGTCAGGGAGGACGAGGAGCAAGTCACACTAGTGGCTCCATACTGGCCCACCCGGGCCTGGTTCTCGGACCTCGTACTCCTCCCAACAGCCCCTCCCTGGCGAATTCCCCTGAGGAAGGACCTTCTTTCTCAGGGGCAGGGCACGCTCTGGCATCCGCATCCAGACCTCTGGAAACTCCACGTCTGGTTCCTGGACGGGACGTGGAAGATCTAGCTGGCCTACCACCTACTGCCGTAGACACGATCAACCAAGCCAGAGCCCCTTCCACCAGGCAGCTCTACGCCCTGAAGTGGCGCTTGTTCGCAAATTGGTGTTCTTTCTGGGCTGAAGACCCACAGAGGTGCGCAGTTAGGTCAGTGCTCCTATTCCTGCAGGAGAGGTTGGAGGGGAGGCTGTCCCTGCCCACCTTGAAGGTGTATGTTGCTGCTATTGTGGCCCACCACGACGCAGTAGACGGCAAGTCTCTTGGTAAGCACGACTCTGACGTCCCTGAGTCGTGTGATTCAATTGGTTTTCTCCATGCTAATTGATAATTAGTACCGATATAAAATGCTGTGTGTTATTTGCTCAAGTGCTAATTGGTATAGCTCCATGTCTTAGGAGTGGCTGGCCCAGTGAGACCTCATTGGTTTATCCTCGTTTCTTTCTTATGCTTTTCTTACCGTGTAGCGTAAAGTTTTGTTATAGTTATATTATTTGCTAATGCTATGTTTTCCCTTTGTTAACCCTAGACCCATGTTAACATCCACGGTTGTGGTGGTTTATGCTTTACTGACAATAAAAATCCTGGGACCTCTCGGTAGTCCTCACGGGCCTCCAGAGACCTCCCTTCGAGCCGCTAGAATCAGTTGGACTCTCTCTCTTAAGACTGCCCTGCTGATCGCGCTCGCCTCCATCAAGAGGGTCGGGTACCTGCAAGCGTTCTCTGTCAGCGACACTTGCCTGGAGTTCGGTCCGACAGACAGTCATGTGATCCTAAGACCGCGACCGGGCTACATGCCCAAGGTTCTGCCAACTTCTCGTTGGCTTTTTTTCATAGATCATAGATATATTCGGTGCTCAAGAGAGACCCCTAGTGTCGCTTCTCCGACACATGTCTCGTTCCCTCCATCGGGAGAACGGAGGTTACATTCGTAACCTAGACGATTTCTGCTGTAAAGTAGGAAACTGGTTATTTTCCCATTTAAACATGACTGAAGTCTGCTTGAGCTCACAGCTGATTGGTTCTTGTTATCAGCACGTCATTTAGAATGTTCACTTTGGTGTGTTTGAACTGAGCATCTCGATTTGCCGCTCAATGAGATTTGCTGTTTGCAGTCAGGGGAGGAGTTGAAAAGAGAGCAGGCAAGCCAGACACTTTGCTCTTCCAGTTACATGTGCTGATACCATACCAGTCACAGAAGATCATGCGATGTTTGCAGATAAAATTTTATTCAGAAATGTGATGCTTGGAATTTTACAAAAAATAATCAAAACATTGTGTGTAAAAAGGAAGTCCAATAAAGCCTATTATTTTAATACCAATAAAGTCAGTATTTGTAATAATTTTGAATGTGTTTAATTAATAAACATAATCTTACTATGGCAAACATATTATACCATGATATAAACATGATGTACTGTTATAAAAACATAAGTTCCCTTTACAAAAAGCTTCACTATGATGCTGCGCTTTTGCTAAGCACTTTTGGGAACAATCCTAGTTGTGACCGAGCTGTGAATATGTGTGTAACACATCAATGAACATTGACCGGAATTTATAGCCTCGGCTGATGTAATCATTAGATGCACCTGTGGCCAGGCTATAAATGGATGCGTCACCAGGTGTCGTCAGATCCTCTTTTTTCAGAGCGATTCTGTGTTGTGTGTTTTACAACCCTGTCAAAACTTTCTTTCCTCTGCTAGGAGTTAGAATTTGTTAGGCAGTGTGCGGTTAACCTTTTCTCCTTTCCTCTTCTTTCTAAGAAAATAATATATATATTTTTAAAAGAGAGAATGACTGAAAGCTGGGGCAAACGATGCGTGTTCCCCTGTTCTTGCTCTATAGCCGAAGAGGACACGCATCAGGTTTGCTCTGTTTGTTTGGGGGAAGAGCACGCTGCTCTCACGTTGCAGCAGGGCGGGTGTGAGCATTGCGATTTGCTTTCTGGCAAAGTGCTTCGCGCTCGCCTCGCTCGCTTCCGGGAGTTAGCATCCACGCTTAGTTCGTGGGGCTCTCGTATGGATTTGGCTGAGGAGCAAGAGACGGGTTTTTCCCTTTCTCTCGCTCTCTCCCCAAACCCAGCTGGGCCTTCACGTGATCTCCAAGCGCGTTCCGGCGCCTCTTCGGTTCATGAGGGGACCGCGATTCTCTTCCCACCTCCGAGCTTTCGCGATAAAAAATCAGTGGAGGAATTGCTCGATGTTGTTACGCGTGCGGTTGCCAGACTCCAGTTGGACTAGCCACGGCAAAAAAAAAAATATAATTATCTCCCAAACCCTCCAAATTAGGGGATAGCAATCTGGGGAAGGGAACGCCTCATCAGTCCCTTCCCTTCTTTGATAACCTCCATGAAGAGCTTTCTCGCTCATGGAGGAACCCCTATTCTTCCCGTGTTCACGTACCCTCGACGTCATTATATTCGACTATCGTGAGTGTTGAGGCACGAGGATATTAAGTGATGCCGCCGGTCGAAGAGACGCTTGCGGGCTATCTCTCGCCGGGCTCGGCATCGTCACTCACAAAGCCCTCTCTCCCCTCAAAGCCTTGTAGGACAACCTCCACTTTTGTGGGAAGGGATTATCAAGCAGCAGGTCATACACACTATGGCTGTATTCCAAGCATATCAGGCTGACCTGCTGGACGACCTGAGTGTGGGTGCTGCGCTCGACGAACAAGCCTTCTCTGAGCTTCGCCGAGCCACAGATCTTTCTCTCCGCACGACCAAGCAAACAGCCCGTGCTATTGGCTATGTCTGCCTTGGTCACCGCGGAGAGGCACCTTTGGCTCAACCTTTCAGGCATCAAGGACAAGGACAAACTTTTCCTCCTTGATGCCCCGGTTTCGCCCACTGGCCTATTCGGAGACGCCATGACCACGGTTATCTCCAGGTTCCAGGAGGCGAAAAGCCATGAGGAAGCCTTCGGGCAGTTCCTCCCTCGCCCCTCTCAAGGGGCGGGACTTTCGGCCCCCCCAGACCCGCCTCTGTCCTGTTAGAAGTGAGGCTCAAAAGCAAAGCATGGTGAGTCGTGCTCCTCCTGCCAGGGATTGGGGACAGTCTCATCGCCCTCGGCAGCCCCCGAAGCAAGACCTCAGGACCATCCATCCATCCATCCATCTTCAACCGCTTATCCGAAGTCAGGTCGCGGGGGCAGCTGCTCCAGCAGGGGGCCCCATACTTCCCTATCCCGAGCCACATTAACCAGCTCTGACTGGGGGACCCCGAGGCGTTCCCAGGCCAGTGTGGAGATGTAATCTCTCCACCTAATCCTGGGTCTTTCCCGAGGCCTCCTCCCAGCTGGACGTGCCTGAAACTCCTCCCTAGGGAGGCGGCCAGGGGGCATCCTTACCAGATACCCAAACCACCTCAACTGACTCCTTTTGACGCAAAGGAGCAGTGGCTCTATTCCGAGCTCCTCACGGATGACTGAGCTCCTCACCCTATCTCTAAGGGAGAAGCCCGCCACCCTTCTGAGGAAGCCCATTTCGGCCACTTGTTCTCGTGACCTAGTTCTTTCGGTCATGACCCAGCCTTCATGACCATAGGTGAGTGTAGGAACAAAAATTGACCGGTAGATCGAGAGCTTTGCCTTTCGGCTCAGCTCTCTTTTCGTGACAATGGTGCGATAGAGCGAGTGCAATACCGCCCCCGCTGCCCCGATTCCCAACCTCCTGCTCCATTGTCCCCTCACTCGTGAACAAGACCCGAGGTACTTGAACTCCTTCACTTGGGGCAATACCTCCTTCCCTACCTGGAGTACGCACTCCATCGGTTTCCTGCTGAGAACCATGGCCTCAGATTTAGAGGTGCTAATCCTCATCCCAGCTGCTTCACACTTGACTGCCAAGCAATCCAGTGAGAGCTGAAGGTCACGGACCGATGATGACATGAAGACAACATCATCTGCAAAAAGCAGTGATGAGATCCCCAGCCCACCGAACCGCACACCTTCCCCACCCCGACTACGCCTCAATATCCTGTCCATGAATATCACAAACAGGATTGGTTACAAAGCGCAGCCTTGGCGGAGAACAACCCCCACACGGAATGAACTCGACTTTGTGGCGAGGACCCGGACACAGCTCTCGCTTTGGACGCACAGGGACTGGATCGCCCTAAGCAGGGACCCCCCCACTCCGTACTCCCGCAGCACCTCCCACAGTCTCTCCCGGGGGACCCGGTCATACGCCTTCTCCAGATCCACAAAACACATGTAGACTGGATGGGCATACTCCCAGGCCCCCTCCAGGATCCTTGCAGAGTAAAGATCTGGTCCGTGCGTTCCATGGCCAGGGCCGAAAACCGCATTGTTCCTCTTCATTCCGAGGTTCGACAATTGGCCGAACCCTCCTCTCCAGCACTTTGGAGTAAACTTTACCAGGGAGGCTGAGAAGTGTGATACCCCTGTAGTTGGCACACACTCTCTGATCCCCCTTTTTGAAGAGGGAACCACCACCCCGTTCTGCCACTCCTTAGGCACTGTACCAGATTTCCACGCCAATGTTGAAGAGGCGTGTCATCCATGACACCCCTCCACATCCAAAGCTTTCAGCAGTTCTGGTCGGATCTCATCAATTCCGGGGCTTTGCCACTCGCGGAGTTGTTTGACTACCTCAGTGACCTCCCCAGGGAAATAGAATCTGATCCCCATCAGCCTCCGGCTCTGCCTCTAGCATAGAGGGCGTGTTGGGATTTAGGAGTTCTTCAAAGTGTTCCTTCCACCGCCCAATAACCTCCTCGGTTGAGGTCAACAGCGTCCCATCTTTGCTGTATACAGCTTGGATGGTTCCCCGTTTCCCCCTCCTAAGGTGGCGGACGGTTTTCCAGAAGCACTTTGGTGCGAACCGAAAGTCCTTCTCCGTGGCTTCTCCTAATGATGGTCCTCAGTACCATCATTTCTAAAAAGAGAAAACCCTGATGGTCTTGCGCCTAGATTTAGGGGGTAGCTCCCCTCGGGATGGGGCGCGTGCTTCACTTCACCCCTCCCGGTACCCCCCCGAAGCCTCTCCATTCCCAGGTCTTAAAAACAGTAGGAAAGGGTGTCAGGATTTAATTCACCGCCGCCTTCCGTGTTTCAACAGCGTGGTTCTCACTACCGTAAACCGGATTTCTTTTTATGTCTACTGTGAAAAGCAAATCTCCTGGTTAAAGGGTCCATGGAATGTGTTCCCCTTCCAGAGAGAGAGTTAGGTTATTACACTAAGTACTTCCTGGTTCCCATGGAGGGTGAGGGGTGGCGTCTGGCTTAGATCTTAAAGCTTGAACTGCCCAGTCTGGGTGTTCAAGTCCTAGATGCTGCCTATCAAGACGATCGTGTCTCAAGCCCTACGTCTCGTTTGGCTGGTCACAGCGATCTTATGACACACTTCTTTACTTCATTTAGAAGTTTTGCCACAACACAGGAAGTTCCTGAGGTTCGCTTTCGGGGGCAAAGTCTTCCAGTGTCAGGTTCTTCCATTTGGCCTAGCCCTTTTTACCCGCACATTCACAAATGCATGATGTAGCGCTGGCTCCTTTGCGACTCCGGGGCATCTGCATTCTTAATTATATAGACGACTGGCTGATCCTAGCACAGTTCCAGGAACTGGCAGTCCAGCACAGGGATATCATCTTAGTTAATCTGGTTTCTCTGGGGTTGAGGCTCAACACCAAGAAAAGCGTCCTCTCTCCCACTCAGAACACTGTCTATCGGGGCATCGTATGGAGTTCAGTCACAATGCGGGCACAACTGTCTCCCACTAGAATTGAGTCCATTCAGATCACCCTGAGCAAAGTCAGGCTAGGTCAAGGTTGCACTGTTATCAGTATCAACGATTTCCAGGTCTCAGGGCGACCGCGGTTATCCCTCTGGACCTTCTGCTTATGAGACCGTTTCTGTTGTGGCTCAAAGCCAGGGGATTTCTTCCAAGGGCCAAAACCCCTAGGCTAATAAGGGTTACGCGCCTCGGGCTTCGTTCCCTTTCTATGTGGTTCAGACCCCGGTTTTTTGCCTTGGGTCCCACTCTAGGTGCGTCTTGTTGTCGCAGGCTGCTAACGACAGACGCCTCCCTGACGGGCTGGGTAGCGGCCTTAAGTGGTCGTCCGGCTTAAGGGGATAGGAGGGTCATCAGCTCGGTTGTCACAATCACTGTCTCGAGTTGATGGCGGTATTTCTGGCCCTGAAATACTTCCTCCTGAGGCTGCCATGTCTTTGTGCGGGTGGGCAATACAACGGAAGCCTCTTACATAAATCATCAGGGAGATCCACGTTCTTGTCAGCTGTATTTCTGACAGCTGTATTTCTGACAAGGGCCCAGGGTAAGCTCCTGTCACTCAGGGCAGTTATATCCCTGGATGCCCGTATGTGGAAGCAGATTTACTGTCCAGACAGAAAATACCAACGGGGGAGTGAAAACTCCACCCTAAGGTAGTAGTTGGCCAGAGTTCGCCAGCAAGGGTCTTGCTTCTTACTGATAGCACTGCGCTGGCCGAACAGAGTATGGTTCTCGGAGCTAATTTCTTTCCTCGACGGCTCGCCTTCGGCGATTCCGAACAGGTAGGATCTTCTATCTCAGGCACAGGGGACAGTATTTAATCCCTGCCCCGAATTGTGTAATCTTTCATGCTTGGCCCTAAGGGTACCAACTGAGGGACACAGGGCTTTCTCCTAAGCTTATCAAGACCATTTTAAATGCTGGCTTCTTCCACTTGGAACAAGTTTGGGTGAGATCGTATAGGGCAGAAGAGGACATCTTCGCCTCTATGAACAGCGCAATGTCTCCTCTACTTCCCCTTGGGTCTGGACGTTCAGACACATACATGACCCAGAATGCGTCTGTATGCATTTCTTTCCCCGGTTTCTCTGCTCCCGGGAGTCTTGGCCAATGTTCACCATCAAGGGTCTTGCCTCCTACAAATGGTGCTGCGCTGGTCTGGGTAGATTTTACAGGGCAGAAGAGGACCTCTTCGCCTCTGTTGATAGCGCAATGTCTCCTCTACTTCTCCCCGAGTCACCCCCCCCCCCACACAAATGTGCCTGCATGCATTTCCTTCTAATAAGTTCATATTACAGAACCAGCTAACTGCCAGTTTGCTTCAGTTCTGGATTTTCAGTAGAAAGAACTGTCAGCGGGCATTTGCCTCGCCACTGCCAGGTTCTATGTGGCCTCCACTTCGGTTTGCCACACCTTGGTGGGCGGGGTGCCCTCTAAGAGGAAGTGTCTAAATTACACAAAGACCTCTTCATAGGGTAAGACCCCCTTTTTAAACCTCTAGAGTCAGTGTTTTGTAGACCTCTGACTCTCAAGATGGTTTTTCTTATGGCAATTATGTCTCTAAGGAGACTTGGGTACCTACAGGCTCTGTCTCTTTTGCCGGCCTGTTTTGAGTTGCCCCAGGTATGACCAAAAGCATTCTTTGCACCCTCACCCTGACTACCTGCCCAAGGTGCCTTTCGCGGCCCTTGGCCGGTTATTCTCTAAGCCTTCTGCTCCCTGCCGTTTTTAACGCCGGAGCAGCTAAGACTTCTCAGACTTTGTCCAGTCTGTACCCTTCAGACTTATGTCCACCGCATTTGCTAGTGGCGTAAAGTCAGGGCAGCAATTGTTCACTTGGAAGCCGTGACCAGGTGGCGGTCACCACCTGGCAGACTATGTCACTTTGGATGAGGGACATTACTGCCCGGGCCTACGAGGCGTGGTCAAGCTTCACCAGTAGGTTTTAGGGCGCACTCTACCAGAGGGCTCTCCTCCTCTAAAGCCTTGGCTAGAGGTCTCCCTCTACAGCAAGTTTGTGGTGCGGCAGGTTGGTCCTCTCCACACACATTCATTAGACTTTTATAGTTTGGATGTTCTTGCCACTCCGGGCTCTTATGCCCTTGAGTCGACATCTCAAGATCATGTCTGAAAAAGTTTGTGATGCGGAAGGCTGGTCCTCTCCGCACACATTCATCAAATTTTATGTGAGCACAGTTCACAACCGTAGGGGTCCGGACAGCCCCAGTGCGGCGGCGTGGGTATTGCGTTCCCAAAAGCGCTTAGCAAAAGCGCAGCATCATAGTGAAGCTTTTTGTAAAGGGAACGTCTCGGGTTACGTATGTAACCCTTGTTCCCTGAAAAAAGCGGAAACGAGATGCTGCGCTGTTTTGCCGCACTGGGATGCCCCAGGACTGCTCTTCAAAAAGAAGTATCTGACAACACCTGGTGACGCATCCATTTATAGCCTGGCCACAGGTGCATCTAATGATTACATCAGCCGAGGCTATAAATTCCGGTCAATGTTCATTGACGTGTTACACACACATATTCACAGCTCGGTCACAACTAGGATTGTTCCCAAAAGCGCTTAGCAAAAGCGCAGCATCTCGTTCCGCTTTTTTCAGGGAACAAGGGTTACTGTAGCAGCTGCACCAGCCGGCTGCTCTCGTATCACTCTCACGGTACTTTGATTTCATGTGTAACAGTGATGCGGCGTTGGTGCTGGAACAAGCCTGACTACATTTCTAACCGACATGCACTTGAGTGATCTTCTACCACGCTATATTCCAACACGTTCATTAAGATTGCAAAATTCTGGCCTGTTAATAGTTCCTAGAATATCAAAATCCACAAAAGGAGGTAGATCATTTTCATATTTCGCTCCTAAACTATGGAATAATCTCCCAAACACTGTTCGAGATGCAGACACACTCTCTCAGTTTAAGTCTAGACTAAAGACTCATCTATTTAGCCAGGCATACAATTAGGCTGCTTTAGTTGGGTCTGCCGGAACCAGAAACCAGAAACATTGAGCATGATCTCTAACTCTGCAATAAATTTAATGGCATCTATGCTTACATCTTTTTATTTGTTTCCCTGTCTCAACTTCGGGACTCCTATCCTGAGGTCACCAGAACCGGCTGGATCCAGCACCATTCCTGCTTCATGTTGGACTCCACTGCTACATGTCGCTGAATGATGATGACTAAATGCAGCTGTGACAGCCAAACATCACTTCAGTCTATTATGATGGACTTCAGAGGATAAACTGATGCCAACTCCAACCTGCATCACCTCGGTCTATTGATGGACTACGATCTTGAAATGGAATGCTTAGACTAACTATTGCCAACAAAAGCCTTCATCAGCCAATTAACAAGGACAATTGCATCTATGTGAACTTCTGCAATTAATCAAGATGGACTTCAAAGACTTTGGTCATTAATCTTACAGTTCAAACACAATCGGTGTTTAAACACTGACCCTGAACACTTACTTAGTTTAATCATTTTAAACCATGTCTTTAACTATACATAAGTAATATTTACATTACATTCATAATGTTAGCCAGAGGGGAACTGGCCCCCACAGTGAGTCTGGTTTCTCCCAAGGTTATTTTTCTCCATTAATCTACATCTTATGGAGTTTTTGTTCCTTGCCACAGTCGCCTACAGCTTGCTCACTGGGGTTATTAATACAATTATCATTTAATTATTTATAAACACTATTAAGATTCGTATTTTATCTAAATAAAATACTTTATAGACATTACAGTTCTTATTGTCTGTTAATGCTAATATTTTGTAAAGCTGCTTTGAAACGATGTGTGTTGTGAAAGGCGCTATACAAATAAAATTGACTTGACTTGACTTCTGCGATCTGTCCAGACACACGTCCTTCAGTGGGGTCACTCATCCAATGTAGCTTGTCATCCAGGGGAGACCCGAACCCATATGCTTAGTATACAGAAATTCTGGTGGCCATCACTAGTGCAGGGCATACGTCGCTTCGTTGCCAGTCCCTTCGAGACCCTGGTACTGTCCCATTGTTCTGTTGGTTACCACATTGTTTGGGTTGTGGTTGCCTTTTAGTTTCACTGTGTGTCAGCTGGCAGTCCAGGGAGGATTTCTTGTCTCTGCCCTCGTGCCGGATATTATGGGCGCGGATTGACAGTCTAAGACGCAGAGGCAACTGAGATTCATCCTCCGCCACCTGGATTGAGGTGAGTCAATACACCACCACGAAGACCTAGATCGCATTGGAATTGTACAAAAAAAAAACGCAAATTACTTATTTCAGTGTTTCTCAACTGGTGGGTCAGCTAAACAAAAGTGGGTTGCAAACATCTTCCATTTACAGATGATGGAGGCCACTGTAATCATTGGGACCTTCAATGCTGCAGAAATTTCTCTGTACCCTTCCCCAGATCTGTGCCTCGATACAATGACACTCTGAGGTCTACAGACAATTCCTTGGACTTCATGGCTTGGTTTGTGCTCTTTCATGCACTGTGAACTGTGGGACCTTATATAGACAGGTGTGTGCCTTTCCAAATCATGTCAAATCAACTGAATTTACCACAGGTGGACTCCAATCAAGTTGTAGAAACATCTCAAGGATGATCAGTGGAAACAGGAAGCACCTGAGCTCAATTTTGAGTGTCATGGCAAAGGCTGTGAATTCTTATGTGATTTTTTATTTTATTTTTTTTTTATACATTTGCAAAGATTTCAAAGAAACTTCTTTCATGTTGTCATTATGGGGTATTGCTTGTAGTATTTTGAGGAAAATAATGAATTTAGTCAATTTTAAAGTAAGGCTGTAACATAACAAAATGTGGAAAATGTGAAGCGCTGTGAATACTTTCCGGATGCACTGTATACTCTTTTAGATCTGCTGAATCTGCGCCCAGGGGCGATCTCTGCAGTGCACTCATGCAGAGAGGGGAGAAAGCCGCTGTAATGCGCCATAAGGATCCAGCAGAGGTGAGGGGTTTTTGTCTCTTACAGTGGAAGTGAAGCAGTTCCCTGTCTGTCGCTCACTTCGACGTCGTGTCAAAGAAGCGACACTAGGGGTCTCTCTTGAGCACCGAATATGCCTCTGATGCATGAAAAAAGGCCAATGAGAAGTTGGCAGACAGTATTTGCATACCTCGCCCCCGGACATACGGGTATAAAGGCGAGGAAATACTATGAGTTCATTCAGAACTTTTCTTCGGAGCCTTGGTCGTGTCATGGTCGGGTCGTGTTCATTTGGCAGACGCTTTTATCCAAAGTGACTTATAAAAGAAGAATGCATTGTAAGCGAATCATCTTAAGGAGACAGTGGTACAAAAAGTGCTGTATTACAAAGTTAATGTATTCCACAATGAGAGTGCTTCTGTATTTACTTATTTTGTATTTTTGCATTATAATTCCCTCATTCTGTCACAGTGTCTCACCAATATGCTCTCAGGGACTCTTATTTTTATATGGACTACATTTCCCACAATGCACTGCCCTCATAACAGCCATCTGTTCCCCATCTTCCTCACCTGTTCTCCATTCCCTCATAAACACCTGTTTGTATATACATATACCCTCATGTTTTGTTCACTCTTTGTCAGTTCTAGTCCGTGTAACCCACGTGTTAGCTTGTAGTTTATGGTTTATTCTTCTGTTCATATTCTCAAGTGTATTTTTGTCACCATCATCATTATTAAAAGCCTGCGATTAGATCCATCACCTCCCATCTCATCTCAGCTACAACATGTGACGCAGACTTTGTTATCTACATCACTTGTATCTGCACCATGTGTATCTGGACTGTGAGCTGTGTAATTCTTCCCCTCTACAGTCAGGCGCGAGCTGCTGTGCTGCTCTTGTGCATCATCATCATTATATGGAGTGGTGGTGGCGTAGTGGACTAAAGCACATAACTGGTAATCATAAGGTCGCTGGTTTGATCCCCACAGCCACCACCATTGTGTCCTTGAGCAAGACACTTAACTCCAGGTTGCTCCGGGGGGATTGTTCCTGTAATAAGTGCTTTGGATAAAAGCGTCTGCCAAATGCATAAATGTAAATGTAAATGTAAATTATAGACATTACAGTTTTATCGTCTGTTAATGCCTGATCTTCTGTAAAGCTGCTTTGAAATGATGTGTGTTATGATCTTCCTACCCACCTACTTTGAAAAGCGCTATACAAATAAAAATGTCTTGACTAGAGTTTAATAGGATCTCATGTTACGTTAAATGAGATCAAATGACTATTCGACAATGAAAATTTGTCAACAATTTTTGTTGTTGATAACATCAACTAATCATAGCTAAAGCTAAAGTCTCTAATTTAGGCTTTATAAAATGTTTTCATAACAAATACTATAATTTATTATCATTATTTTATTATTAATTTACAATAACAAGCTTCATTGACCGCTAACCATGGTAATGAGGAAGCCACCTATGGTCTTACCTTTGCTTAAATGCCATTGCACTGTAAATATAAGGCCAAGTACTTAAATGGCTTTTAAGTCTGGACCTCTAAGACTTATGGCATCAACAACAAAATAATTTCACTTGATTGATGTCCTTATACTTGAAAACCATGAACATATGCAAGATAAAAAAGAATGTGACCCAGGCTACATTTATATTCATATTACTTCTTTTTACTATGTTGGGTCGCCACTTGATGTCTAATGTCAAATCTGAGCCCCAAAGAAAAACCAGTTAAGAACATCTGGCTTAGCCAACCCTAGCCCAAACAGACCCAGGCAGCTTCCACCCTATCTGACCAATCAGGTATTGGTTTCCTAATGAATTTGAATGAGTCTTCCCATATATAAATAAGAGGAGTTTTTCCACTTTGCTCCACATCATGGCCGCCAAGCCAGAGTTCTACGTCATGTCCGCCGAGCTTGTGCTACCTTCTGCCCTAGATCCTCAGTGTGCTCCATGTCACAAGCAAGCCTCTGCTCCACGGTCCAAGCCCACCTCTGCTCTACAAGCCAGCATTCACGCCTGCCACAGCCAACGAGTTCTCATCCACGCCTACTATGGCCAAGTCAGGATCCTGTCATATCATGCATTGTTGCCACCCCCCCATACACACACGTCAAGTCGCCAACACAGTGAACTTTGTGTTTATGAGCCGCCCCTAGTGGGGGAAAATATGTCATGTTTATGTGTTTTGTTCTTGTTTTCATGTCTTTTAATTTTTATTTTAGTTCCTGTTCAGGTCATGAGGTGTCATGTCATGTGATTTCTGTTCCCTCATCTGATCTTGTCACGTGTTTCCCCTGTTAATGTGTCTTGTTTTCATTGGTTCATTGTTTGATTACCTTGTTATCAGTCTTGTCTTTTCATTGGTTAAATTTAATTTAGTCTTGTTATCTTGTTTATAGTTTAGTCTTGTGATTGGTTGTCTTATTTAACTGTTACCAATGTCCTTGTATTTAAGCACTCAGGTTTGCCATTGTGGATTGTCAAGTATTGCTTGTTTATGTTGCATTGTTTGGTTTACTCTGTCAAGTAGTTTTGTTCATGTTTGGTTTCACGATTTTTGGGTTCCACGTTTGAAAAAATGAACTGCACTCGGCTTTCTCACTTAACCATTGTCTTCGTCTGCATTGTCATGGCCAGAGCCAGCATGTTACAGGCATAGGCATTAGCATGATGGCGCCGCAGATGGCCGCCTCGGTGTGGAGCTCTCCAATTCTTTTGTTGTTTTTGTTTGTTTGTCCTGTGTTTAGCAATCTTTTACCAGTCAGTTTTACCAGGGACGAACTTCTGAACATTCGGCAGCATATACCAGATAATCTTTTCCCGGTTTTTGAATATTCAGACGTTTTGCTGGACATTTTAGTTGGAGGCGCTGCTGTGTTGTTTAGACGCGCTACGAGACACAGGCGAGGGAGACGAGCTGGCGCGCTGGTTAAACTCTGTCAGCGCGGCGTTCGAACAGCACTGCCGAGCATTCATCTCACGAATCTCCGCTCTCTTCCCAACAAAACTGACGAACTACATCTCCTCACACATACTAATAAGGACTTTTCAAACTCTGCTGCACTGTGCTTCACTGAAACCTGGCTGAGTGAAGCCATTCCAGACAGCGCATTACATCTGCCGGGCTTCCAGCTGTTCGGAGCGGATCGCAACGCGGAGTTAACGGGGAAAACGAGAGGCGGTGGAACATGCTTTTACATCAACGAAAGTTGGTGTACAGATGTAACAACATTAAAGAGGATGTGCTGTCCTAATCTGGAAGCGCTCTTTATTAACTGTAAGCCGGATCACTGCTATACTACATTAAAGGATGCATATCGCTCTGTCCCACGTGCAGCTTTGGGACTCTCTGATCACTGTCTGGTTCATCTTCTCCCGTCCTACAGGCAGAAATTAAAATCAACAAAGCCAGTTGTAAGGACTGTAAGGAGATGGACTAATGAAGCAGAGCTGGAACTACAAGCCTGCTTTGACTGCACTGATTGGAGTGTTTTTGAAGCTGCAGCTACAGACCTGGACGAGCTCACAGATACTGTTACATCATACATCAGTTTCTGTGAGGGTATGTGCATCCCTACTAGGACATTTTTGTCATTCAACAATGATAAACCATGGTTCACAGGAAAGCTCAAACAGCTTCGTCATGCCAAAGAGGAGGCTTACAGGGGTGGGGATAGAGTCTTGTATAATCAGGCCAGGAACACACTGAACAGGGAAATCAGAGTGGCTAAAAGAAGCTACTCTGAGAAGCTGAAAAGCAAGTTTTCAGCTAACGACCCTGCATCAGTGTGGAGTGGCCTGAAACAACTTACTAATTACAGGACTCCTACCCCCAACCCTGTGGCAGACCAACGACTGGCTGACGACCTGAATGTGTTTTATTGCAGATTTGATAGGCCCAATTTCACACCCCACATGCACTCGGACCTTCATTTCACACAACCATTAACAGCTCCTGCAACCCCCCTCCTCCCCCCTCCTGCTACACTACCTGCACTCAAGATCTGTGCAGACGATGTGTGCCGTGTCTTTCGGAAGCAAAGGTCAAGGAAGGCTCCAGGCCCAGATGGCATCTCACCAGCGTGCCTTCGTTCCTGTGCTAACCAACTGGCCCCCATCTTCACTCAAATCTTCAATAGATCACTGGAGCAGTGTGAAGTCCCATGCTGCTTCAAACTCTCAGTTATTATCCCCGTCCCTAAGAAACCTAAAATCACAGGACTTAATGTCACAGACCTGTCGCCCTGACATCTGTGATCATGAAGTCATTTGAGAGACTGGTGTTGGCCCACCTGAAGGACATCACTGGACCCTTTCTGGACCCCCTTCAATTTGCTTATCGAGCAAACAGGTCTGTGGATGATGCAGTCAACATGGGATTGCGTCACGTCCTGCAACATCTGGACAGACCGGGGACATACGTAAGGATCCTTTTTGTGGACTTCAGCTCGGCTTTCAACACAATCATCCCAGATATACTCCGGACTAAGTTAAACCAACTCCCTGTTCCCACCTCTACCTGTCAGTGGATTACCAGCTTTCTGACGGATCGGCAGCAGCTTGTGAGGCAGGGAAAATTCACTTCCACCACCTGTACATCATCACTGTTGCCCCCCAGGGATGTGTGCTCCCCCCACAGGTGCTGCTGATCCAGTTCTGCTCAGCGCTTCAGAGCTCTGAGCACCAGAACCGTCAGACACAGGAACAGTTTTTTCCCTCAGACCATCCATCTAATGAACAATTAAATTGCCCCATTGAGCAATAACTATGTGCAATACACAGTTTAATTTTAATCACTTCATCATCTTCAATTACTTACATTGCACTGTACATAATACACTGTATTTTTGTTCTTTATATACAGATTGTATTAGATTTGCACTACGTGTGTGTATGTGGGTATGTATGAAGGTGAGTGTATGTACGTATATGTATAATTATTTATTTTTTATTCTTTTTTGTTTTTTGTTTTAATTACCTATGTCTTGCTGCTGTTTTTGGTATTGTTTGTATTGTTGTTGACTGGAAGCTCCTGTCACCTAGACAAATTCCTTGTATGTGTAAGCATACTTGGCAATAAAGCTGATTCTGATTCTGATTCTGATTCAGTAAATAAATCGCACTGTAGAGTATGTTATACAATAATTAATCTGATACACTCACGTTATCTCACTAACACATTGGCCAGATTTAAAGATCTTTTGTGCATGAATGAAGGGATTGTTTAAAACTGTCCTTCAAGAGGGGATTAATTATTGACACATGGATTTGGTATTACAGCTTTTATCATTGTAGGTAAGAACATAATTCAATGAAAATGGTTCCTTTGTTCGTTTGTTTTTTGGTGTATTCTTTAATATTTGAACTCTACTTTTCTCGACATTCTTGCTTTATCAAACTGAAACCAAGATAGATTGTCCTGCAAGTCATAGGCAATGTCCCTCATTTCAAGCATGTGGGGTACTGACATGAACAATACAGCTCAGGTGTATTTTGCTTTGAGCATGTCTCCAATGCATTCATGTTTGTGTGAACAGAGCAAAGGAATTAAGCCAGTGTGTACATCATCAAAAATTAACTCCTGGTGAAGGTTAACTACAGCTGCCAGGAGTTCTACAGACACATACTGAAGGAGGAGAATGCCCTGCTCAAAGCTTCCAGATCCGACAAAAAAAAAAAATACTAGTTTAAGATGCACTGAATCTGGTAAGAATGAATTAAATTTTGTATAGTCTAATGTAGGAGTAGAAGAACAGGTAGACAAGTATCTATATCGAGTCCTATATCGATATAACCTGTAAGGCTGCTCAGCAAGGAAGAAGCCGCTGCTCCAAAACCACCATAATAAAGCCAGACTACAGTTCGCAAGTGCACATGGGGACAAAGATCTTACTTTGGGAGAAATGTCCTCTGGTCTGATTGAACTGTTTGGCCATAATGATCATCGTTATGTTTGAAGGAAAAAGGGTGAGGCTTGCAAGCTGAAGAACAGCATCCCAACTGTGAAGCATGGGGGTGCAGCATCATGTTGTGGGGGTGCTGCAGGAGGGACTGGTGCACTTCACTAAATAGATGACATCATGAGGATCACTGTGTTCAGTGTTTCTTCAGTCTTCACTTCATCATCTTCTCTATAACTGATTATCAGAGATGATCTTCTGATATTCCTGCTGTTATACACTATTAATAACACTGTTATAGAGAGTCTGACCTGTGCTGTCTCTGTTGGACATGTTGATATTGTGTTCAGTGTGTTTCTTCAGTCTTCACTTCATCATCTTCTCTATAACTGATTATCAGAGATGATCTACTGATATTCCTGCTGTTATACACTATTAATAACACTGTTATAGAGAGTCTGACCTGCGCTGTCTCTGCTGGACATGTTGATATTGTGTTCAGTGTGTTTCTTCAGTCTTCACTTCATCATCTTCTCTATAACTGATTATCAGAGATGATCTACTGATATTCCTGCTGTTATACACTATTAATAACACTGATATAGAGAGTCTGACCTGCGCTGTCTCTGCTGGACATGTTGATATTGTGTTCAGTGTGTTTCTTCAGTCTTCACTTCATCATCTTCTCTATAACTGATTATCAGAGATGATCTGCTGATATTCCTGCTGTTATACACTATTAATAACACTGTTATAGAGAGTCTGACCTGTGCTGTCTCTGCTGGACATGTTGATATTGTGTTCAGTGTGTTTCTTCAGTTTTCACTTCATCATCTTCTCTATAACTGATTATCAGAGATGATCTGCTGATATTCCTGCTGTTATACACTATTAATAACACTGTTATAGAGAGTCTGACCTGTGCTGTCTCTGCTGGACATGTTGATATTGTGTTCAGTGTGTTTCTTCATTCTTCACTTCATCATCTTCTCTATAACTGATTATCAGAGATGATCTACTGATATTCCTGCTGTTATACACTATTAATAACACTGTTATAGAGAGTCTGACCTGTGCTGTCTCTACTGGACATGTTGATATTGTGTTCAGTGTGTTTCTTCAGTCTTCACTTCATCATCTTCTCTATAACTGATTATCAGAGATGATCTACTGATATTCCTGCTGTTATACACTATTAATAACACTAATATAGAGAGTCTGACCTGTGCTGTCTCTGCTGGACATGTTGATATTGTGTTCAGTGTGTTTCTTCAGTCTTCACTTCATCATCTTCTCTATAACTGATTATCAGAGATGATCTACTGATATTCCTGCTGTTATACACTATTAATAACACTGATATAGAGAGTCTGACCTGTGCTGTCTCTGCTGGACATGTTGATATTGTGTTCAGTGTGTTTCTTCAGTCTTCACTTCATCATCTTCTCTATAACTGATTATCAGAGATGATCTACTGATATTCCTGCTGTTATACACTATTAATAACACTGATATAGAGAGTCTGACCTGTGCTGTCTCTACTGGACATGTTGATATTGTGTTCAGTGTGTTTCTTCATTCTTCACTTCATCATCTTCTCTATAACTGATTATCAGAGATGATCTACTGATATTCCTGCTGTTATACACTATTAATAACAATGATATAGAGATTCTGACCTGTGCTGTCTCTGCTGGACATGTTGATATTGTGTTCAGTGTGTTTCTTCAGTCTTCACTTCATCATCTTCTCTATAACTGATTATCAGAGATGATCTGCTAATATTCCAGCTGTTATACACTATTAATAACACTGATATAGAGAGTCTGACCTGTGCTGTCTCTACTGGACATGTTGATATTGTGTTCAGTGTGTTTCTTCACTTCATCATCTTCTCTATAACTGATTATCAGAGATGATCTACTGATATTCCTGCTGTTATACACTATTAATAACACTGATATAGAGAGTCTGACCTGTGCTGTCTCTGTTGGACATGTTGATATTGTGTTCAGTGTGTTTCTTCAGTTTTCACTTCATCATCTTCTCTATAACTGATTATCAGAGATGATCTGCTGATATTCCTGCTGTTATACACTATTAATAACACTGTTATAGAGAGTCTGACCTGTGCTGTCTCTGCTGGACATGTTGATATTGTGTTCAGTGTGTTTCTTCATTCTTCACTTCATCATCTTCTCTATAACTGATTATCAGAGATGATCTACTGATATTCCTGCTGTTATACACTATTAATAACACTGTTATAGAGAGTCTGACCTGTGCTGTCTCTACTGGACATGTTGATATTGTGTTCAGTGTGTTTCTTCAGTCTTCACTTCATCATCTTCTCTATAACTGATTATCAGAGATGATCTACTGATATTCCTGCTGTTATACACTATTAATAACACTAATATAGAGAGTCTGACCTGTGCTGTCTCTGCTGGACATGTTGATATTGTGTTCAGTGTGTTTCTTCAGTCTTCACTTCATCATCTTCTCTATAACTGATTATCAGAGATGATCTACTGATATTCCTGCTGTTATACACTATTAATAACACTGATATAGAGAGTCTGACCTGTGCTGTCTCTGCTGGACATGTTGATATTGTGTTCAGTGTGTTTCTTCAGTCTTCACTTCATCATCTTCTCTATAACTGATTATCAGAGATGATCTACTGATATTCCTGCTGTTATACACTATTAATAACACTGATATAGAGAGTCTGACCTGTGCTGTCTCTACTGGACATGTTGATATTGTGTTCAGTGTGTTTCTTCATTCTTCACTTCATCATCTTCTCTATAACTGATTATCAGAGATGATCTACTGATATTCCTGCTGTTATACACTATTAATAACAATGATATAGAGATTCTGACCTGTGCTGTCTCTGCTGGACATGTTGATATTGTGTTCAGTGTGTTTCTTCAGTCTTCACTTCATCATCTTCTCTATAACTGATTATCAGAGATGATCTGCTAATATTCCAGCTGTTATACACTATTAATAACACTGATATAGAGAGTCTGACCTGTGCTGTCTCTACTGGACATGTTGATATTGTGTTCAGTGTGTTTCTTCACTTCATCATCTTCTCTATAACTGATTATCAGAGATGATCTACTGATATTCCTGCTGTTATACACTATTAATAACACTGATATAGAGAGTCTGACCTGTGCTGTCTCTGTTGGACATGTTGATATTGTGTTCAGTGTGTTTCTTCAGTCTTCACTTCATCATCTTCTCTATAACTGATTATCAGAGATGATCTGCTGATATTCCTGCTGTTATACACTATTAATAACACTGTTATAGAGAGTCTGACCTGTGCTGTCTCTGCTGGACATGTTGATATTGTGTTCAGTGTGTTTCTTCAGTCTTCACTTCATCATCTTCTCTATAACTGATTATCAGAGATGATCTACTGATATTCCTGCTGTTATACACTATTAATAACACTGTTATAGAGAGTCTGACCTGTGCTGTCTCTGCTGGACATGTTGATATTTTGTTCAGTGTGTTTCTTCAGTTTTCACTTCATCATCTTCTCTATAACTGATTATCAGAGATGATCTGCTGATATTCCTGCTGTTATACACTATTAATAACACTGATATAGAGAGTCTGACCTGTGCTGTCTCTGCTGGACGTGTTGATATTGTGTTCAGTGTCTTTCTTCAGTCTTCACTTCATCATCTTCACTATAACTGATTATCAGAGATGATCTGCTGATATTCCTGCTGTTATACACTATTAATAACACTGATATAGAGAGTCTGACCTGTGCTGTCTCTGCTGGACGTGTTGATATTGTGTTCAGTGTGTTTGTTCAGTCTTCACTTCATCATCTTCTCTATAACTGATTATCAGAGATGATCTGCTGATATTCCTGCTGTTATACACTATTAATAACACTGATATAGAGAGTCTGACCTGTGCTGTCTCTGCTGGACGTGTTGATATTGTGTTCAGTGTGTTTCTTCAGTCTTCACTTCATCATCTTCACTATAACTGATTATCAGAGATGATCTGCTGATATTCCTGCTGTTATACACTATTAATAACACTGATATAGAGAGTCTGACCTGTGCTGTCTCTGCTGGACGTGTTGATATTGTGTTCAGTGTGTTTGTTCAGTCTTCACTTCATCATCTTCTCTATAACTGATTATCAGAGATGATCTGCTGATATTAGTGCTGTTATACACTATTAATAATACTGATATAGAGAGTCTGACCTGTGCTGTCTCTGCTGGACATGTTGATATTGTGTTCAGTGTGTTTCTTCAGTCTTCACTTCATCATCTTCTCTATAACTGATTATAAGAGATGCTCTACTGATATTCCTGCTGTTATACACTATTAATAACACTGATATAGAGAGTCTGACCTGTGCTGTCTCTACTGGACATGTTGATATTGTGTTCAGTGTGTTTCTTCATTCTTCACTTCATCATCGTCTCTATAACAGATTATCAGAGATGATCTACTGATATTCCTGCTGTTATACACTATTAATAACACTGATATAGGGGGTCTGACCTGTGCTGTCTCTGTTGGACATGTTGATATTGTGTTCAGTGTGTTTCTTCAGTCTTCACTTCATCATCTTCTCTATAACTGATTATCAGAGATGATCTACTGATATTCCTGCTGTTATACACTATTAATAACACTGATATAGAGAGTCTGACCTGTGCTGTCTCTGCTGGACATGTTGATATTGTGTTCAGTGTGTTTCTTCAGTCTTCACTTCATCATCTTCTCTATAACTGATTATCAGAGATGATCTGCTGATATTCCTGCTGTTATACACTATTAATAACACTGATATAGAGAGTCTGACCTGTGCTGTCTCTGCTGGACATGTTGATATTGTGTTCAGTGTGTTTCTTCAGTCTTCACTTCATCATCTTCTCTATAACTGATTATCAGAGATGATCTGCTGATATTCCTGCTGTTATACACTATTAATAACACTGTTATAGAGAGTCTGACCTGTGCTGTCTCTGCTGGACATGTTGATATTGTGTTCAGTGTGTTTCTTCAGTCTTCACTTCATCATCTTCTCTATAACTGATTATCAGAGATGATCTACTGATATTCCTGCTGTTGTACACTATTAATAACACTGATATAGGGAGTCTGACCTGTGCTGTCTCTGTTGGACATGTTGATATTGTGTTCAGTGTGTTTCTTCAGTCTTCACTTCATCATCTTCTCTATAACTGATTATCAGAGATGATCTGCTGATATTCCTGCTGTTATACACTATTAATAACACTGTTATAGAGAGTCTGACCTGTGCTGTCTCTGCTGGACATGTTGATATTGTGTTCAGTGTGTTTCTTCAGTCTTCACTTCATCATCTTCTCTATAACTGATTATCAGAGATGATCTGCTGATATTCCTGCTGTTATACACTATTAATAACACTGATATAGAGAGTCTGACCTGTGCTGTCTCTGCTGGACATGTTGATATTGTGTTCAGTGTGTTTCTTCAGTCTTCACTTCATCATCTTCTCTATAACTGATTATCAGAGATGATCTACTGATATTCCTGCTGTTATACACTATTAATAACACTGATATAGAGAGTCTGACCTGTGCTGTCTCTGCTGGACATGTTGATATTGTGTTCAGTGTGTTTCTTCAGTCTTCACTTCATCATCTTCTCTATAACTGATTATAAGAGATGCTCTACTGATATTCCTGCTGTTATACACTATTAATAACACTGATATAGAGAGTCTGACCTGTGCTGTCTCTACTGGACATGTTGATATTGTGTTCAGTGTGTTTCTTCATTCTTCACTTCATCATCGTCTCTATAACTGATTATCAGAGATGATCTACTGATATTCCTGCTGTTATACACTATTAATAACACTGATATAGGGGGTCTGACCTGTGCTGTCTCTGTTGGACATGTTGATATTGTGTTCAGTGTGTTTCTTCAGTCTTCACTTCATCATCTTCTCTATAACTGATTATCAGAGATGATCTACTGATATTCCTGCTGTTATACACTATTAATAACACTGATATAGAGAGTCTGACCTGTGCTGTCTCTGCTGGACATGTTGATATTGTGTTCAGTGTGTTTCTTCAGTCTTCACTTCATCATCTTCTCTATAACTGATTATCAGAGATGATCTGCTGATATTCCTGCTGTTATACACTATTAATAACACTGATATAGAGAGTCTGACCTGTGCTGTCTCTGCTGGACATGTTGATATTGTGTTCAGTGTGTTTCTTCAGTCTTCACTTCATCATCTTCTCTATAACTGATTATCAGAGATGATCTGCTGATATTCCTGCTGTTATACACTATTAATAACACTGTTATAGAGAGTCTGACCTGTGCTGTCTCTGCTGGACATGTTGATATTGTGTTCAGTGTGTTTCTTCAGTCTTCACTTCATCATCTTCTCTATAACTGATTATCAGAGATGATCTGCTGATATTCCTGCTGTTATACACTATTAATAACACTGTTATAGAGAGTCTGACCTGTGCTGTCTCTGCTGGACATGTTGATATTGTGTTCAGTGTGTTTCTTCAGTCTTCACTTCATCATCTTCTCTATAACTGATTATCAGAGATGATCTGCTGATATTCCTGCTGTTGTACACTATTAATAACACTGATATAGGGAGTCTGACCTGTGCTGTCTCTGCTGGACATGTTGATATTGTGTTCAGTGTGTTTCTTCAGTCTTCACTTCATCATCTTCTCTATAACTGATTATCAGAGATGATCTACTGATATTCCTGCTGTTATACACTATTAATAACACTGATATAGAGAGTCTGACCTGTGCTGTCTCTGCTGGACATGTTGATATTGTGTTCAGTGTGTTTCTTCAGTCTTCACTTCATCATCTTCTCTATAACTGATTATCAGAGATGATCTGCTGATATTCCTGCTGTTATACACTATTAATAACACTGTTATAGAGAGTCTGACCTGTGCTGTCTCTGTTGGACATGTTGATATTGTGTTCAGTGTGTTTCTTCAGTCTTCACTTCATCATCTTCTCTATAACTGATTATCAGAGATGATCTGCTGATATTCCTGCTGTTATACACTATTAATAACACTGTTATAGAGAGTCTGACCTGTGCTGTCTCTGCTGGACATGTTGATATTGTGTTCAGTGTGTTTCTTCAGACTTCACTTCATCATCTTCTCTATAACTGATTATCAGAGATGATCTACTGATATTCCTGCTGTTATACACTATTAATAACACTGATATAGAGAGTCTGACCTGTGCTGTCTCTACTGGACATGTTGATATTGTGTTCAGTGTGTTTCTTCAGTCTTCACTTCATCATCTTCTCTATAACTGATTATCAGAGATGATCTACTGATATTCCTGCTGTTATACACTATTAATAACACTGATATAGAGAGTCTGACCTGTGCTGTCTCTGCTGGACATGTTGATATTGTGTTCAGTGTGTTTCTTCACTTCATCATCTTCTCTATAACTGATTATCAGAGATGATCTACTGATATTCCTGCTGTTATACACTATTAATAACACTGATATAGAGAGTCTGACCTGTGCTGTCTCTGCTGGACATGTTGATATTGTGTTCAGTGTGTTTCTTCAGTCTTCACTTCATCATCTTCTCTATAACTGATTATCAGAGATGATCTACTGACATTCCTGCTGTTATACACTATTAATAACACTGATATAGAGAGTCTGACCTGTGCTGTCTCTGCTGGACATGTTGATATTGTGTTCAGTGTGTTTCTTCAGTCTTCACTTCATCATCTTCTCTATAACTGATTATCAGAGATGATCTGCTGATATTCCTGCTGTTATACACTATTAATAACACTGATATAGAGAGTCTGACCTGTGCTGTCTCTGCTGGACATGTTGATATTGTGTTCAGTGTGTTTCTTCAGTCTTCACTTCACTTCTATGACTCCTGACGTCTGTTTATTGACCTGGAAGACATTACACTCATTTTCAAACAATAAAACACCATCCATTTTAACAAACTATGAGTAAAATATTTCAATATGCATTAATATTTTAATATTTGTTTTAGTTTAGTATAGAATAGTCATGGAGACAATATCAATCAGGGTGATTTGAAAGTCAATTTATGTTTCAAAACAAAACAACTTTAGTACACAGTGAGCTTTTGTGAACACTTGCTAGAATAGTGATGCACATTCCCCATCCCTTATTAGAGCTGGGCGATATGTAAAAAATATTTTAGCGATAATTGCCTTAAACAATATCGTGATATCTGATTACATCGTCAACACCACTGCTGAGGGTCAGTGACTTTTTTGCTTTAGTGATTTTGCTTTAAAATTTTAATTCATTTTTTGAAACACATAAAACTTATAAGACATTTCTAAATTCAGATTGCACTTTAAACTAAACAAAAACAATCTTATTTAACCACCTCCTCAATCCAAACGACTCCATTTACCAGCACATATCTGTCAACGACAACAGGTGGAAAATGACTAATAGCCGACAGATTAAGAAATAAAGACAATTATAAATGTAAAGACAATAATAATCATAATAAATAAGCCTAATAAATTCCGTCGTGTTCCCAAAAATAATGCTGCCAAATGTGTGTTCTTATCAAACGTGTGTTTTGGTTATACAGTTAATGCTGCCTAAAGAAAAGAAAAGAAAACTCAATTTTAGGTTCAAGGTGAATGTGTCTTGTAATACTTTATGATTTAATCAGTTTCATCTTTGTTTCTTTAATGAAAAGATATATATATATATATTGCTGAATCAGCAGAGTTGTGTTCACAATTGTGTGACTCTTTCATTAATAAAAGAGGGTTTGGACTCGCAGACAAAACACTTTAATAACTAGTTTCAAGACTGGAAATGACGTCACACAGTTCTGGGAGCACTATGTGTGTGTGTGTTAATACATTTTGACTCCATCATGACATGCTGTGTGGACCTATAAGATATACTTTAAAAGTATTAATAAACCTCGTCTTCGGGAAAAAGTGCAAGTTTGTGTTGAACTTATTTGCTTATTAGCAGTATTTCAGAATGACCAGGGCAATAATTCAGATGTGCTGGTTTGTCCAGTTATTAATTAATTATTCAGTCACATAATTTATTGATGCGCATCTTGTATTTCTGTTGAATTTTGAATTTGAGTTTATTCGTTAAATGTGTTTCCATCATAGTTTATGCACATTTCTTCTTATCGAATAAAATGTTTTCCACCTGAAGCGAGCGTATATGTTTTCCATGCGTATTTTGGAGATTTTATTCGCATCTTGGTTTCCATCCAGCAGATCTGATGCAATATCCTAAAATGTGCATAAAAAAAGAGATGATGGAAACACAACTATTGACGGCTTTTCTATTGTCTGTTCCTAAAAATATAATAAAGTGTGTTTCTTCAAGCGTGTGTTTTTGTGACTAACAGCATTTCATGTCATGTGTCCGAGACGTCTTACAGGTCCATGGTTTTGCCATTTCCCAATATTTTCGATCACCATCTACTCCCGATCTTTGTAAGACAACATCTACGTATATGCGATTACATCGTCCTATCGCCCAGCCCTAACCCTATATACATTTATGACATTTAAAACATGTAACAACATGCCAAATGTAACAATGTGCCAATGTGGCTTGACTGTGTTCACTTGTTTACCCAAAACCTGCTAGAGAAAACAAATATTTGTGCTGCTGGACTTTTGATTATATTGTTACTAAGATATAGACATTGTTTGTGACCCTTTGCAACTTCAAATGCCTTGTGTTTACACAGGCATGTGCACACATAGACATCAAAGGGGGCTTGAGCACCTGCCCTTTTATTTCCTCGAGAGAAAGTGCCCTTTTATCTGGGGTGCTTGTTTTTTTTTTTTATATATAAATGAATATATATATATATATTAATGCACACAGATTCCCTGTCAAACAAATATATTTACTGTATAAAAAAAAAATCTAAATATCAGGTCGGGAGATGAGACTTTGTCATGTTCGGTTGCCCCCTCCCTCCCTCTCTCTCTCTCTCTCTCTCTCTCTCTCTCTCTCTCTCTCTCTCTCTCTCTCCATGCAGCAGTGCAGCACAGACATCAGACACACAGCAGCCCCTCCCAGCTCCTATCCCAGTTGTGTTTTTCTTGGCTTGTGTGGAGGTGAGTGGTGATGAACAAAAGACTAAGCTACCAGTGCCTCAACTTTACAGCTAATTAGCCAAAAGACAAATATAGTTAACTTGTGTTTGCTAACATGCATGACTCATGAGCTACTAGCTAATGTAAGAAGTTAACTAAAGTTTAGCTAAGGCAATAAATAATGGCCATACAGGCTACACTACAGGTGAATACATAAAAATTTGTGTCTTATAACGTCATCACAATCGCCACATTGATGTGCAAATTAGGCATTAACTAATTAAAATGCGCTAATTTGCATACATTTGATGAGGCGCTGCAGGTGAATAGGATACAAGGCTCAAAATTGTGACCATTTTGGTCACATGCTCCCAAAATTTTATCTGTGTGACCACAAAATATATTTGGGAGCATTTGAGCGACTGCAAATAACTGTTGTGGTGCGACCTGTTTTAATTTCTCTAAAATGTATCTTACAATTTCTCTGCTGTGAGTTGTTACAGTGACCGGTCCACTGTTCTATTCAACATAACCAATTAAAATTCATATTAACATTCTTAACTTTAATGCAGATTTTAGATTGGTTAATATTAGTGGTCAATCACTTCCTTTCACCAAACTTCATAGTCACATGACAGGGAGCTAATAGCATGCGAAATGTAAAGACCTGAAAAGAGAAGATGAAGGCTGAGGCTTACAGTTTGCGGAGAGTGTGGCTGAAAGACTTCGAGTGGCTCCGCTATGAAAATGGCTCAATGGACTGCGTTCACTATAAAACCTGTGGGACAGAGAATGCAGGTAACACAAGAGTTCTAAATCGACACATTTTAAGCGCGAGAGCTTGATTAAACATGGGAAGAGCGCCAAGCATAAGAAATGACGGGACAAGTGTGTGACAAAGTATTCAGGATCAGGTTTGATTGTTGAAGCTTTTAATTGTCAGGATGCTGCCGGACATTAAACTCAATTGGCAGAGCTGAACATGAAATTTAACATCGACTACACCATCACCAAAGAACAGCTTCAATCACCTTCACTAAATTTAAACCCGTGTTGCTGCTCATGAAAATGAACGGTATTGAGATCAACACGACCTACGCAAATGACAAGTCATGTGCCAGAATCATCGGCGTGATAGCAGATACCATCCGCGAGAAAACCTCAGTTAAATTATCGTCAGCTCAGTACATCATCATTCGTCATTGATGGAGACACCGACCTGTCTGTCAAGGAGTGTGTGATAGTATATGTCCACATCCTGCTTGATGGACAGCCCTCAAACATCCTCGCCGGACATGATGAGTTTGAACACGCCAATGCTGATGGTGAGGATGTTTTTTAAGCACATACCCTATTTAGTATTATATAGTGACACACTGATTTACCTGCAGTTATCAATGGCAATATATTATCCTACTACATTAAGGTCACTTGTAATATCACAATTATTCAGTGTCTTACTGAACGTGCATGTTGGTTTTTCTATTGTAAATGGATTTATTTGTTAAATGTAACTGTTAATGTATTAATGCTGTTAGCCCTTTTAAACAGTATTTAACCAGTGGGAATTATTTTAGGAATCTATGCAGCCACCAAGTCCAAAAAAATCTGTTAATATACAGTGCATCCGGAAAGTATTCACAGCGCTTCACTTTTTCCACATTTTGTTATGTTACAGCCTTATTCCAAAATGGATTCAATTCATAATGTTCCTCAAAATTCTACAAACAAAACCCCATAATGACAACGTGAAAGAAGTTTGTTTGAAATCTTTGTAAAATCACATGTACATAAGTATGCACAGCCTTTGCTCAATACGTTGTTGAAGCACCTTTAGCACCAATTACAGCCTCAAGTCTTTTTGTGTATGATGCTACTAGCTTGGCACACCTATTTTTGGGCAGTTTCTCCCATTCTTCTTTGCAGGACCTCTCAAGCTCCATCAGGTTGAATGGGGAGTGTCAGTGCACAAACATTTTCAGATCTCTCCAGAGATGTTCAATCAGGTTCAAGTCTGGGCTCTGGCTGGGCCACTCAAGGACATTCACAGAGTTGTCCCGTAGCCACTCCTTTGTTATCTTGGCTGTGTGCTTAGGGTCGTTGTTCTGTTGGAAGATGAACCTTTGCCCCAGTCTGAGGTCCAGAGTGCTCTGGAGCAGGTTTTTATCAAGGATGTCTCTGTACATTGCTACATTCATCTTTCACTCCATCCTGACTCGTCTCCCAATTCCTGCCACTGATAAACATCCCCACAGCATGATGCTGCCACCACCATGCTTCATTGTATGGATGGTATTGGCCAGGTGATGAGCGGTGCCTGGTTCCCTCCAGACATGACGCTTGCCATTCAGGCCAAAGAGTTCAATATTTGTTTCATCAGTCCAGAGAATTTTGTTTCTCATGTTCTGAGAGTCCTTCAGTTGCCTTTTGGCAAACCCCAGGTGGGCTGTCATGTGCCTTTTACTGAGGAGTGGCTTCTGTCTGGCCACTCTACTATACAGGCCTGATTGGTGGAGTGCTGCAGAGATGGTTGTTCTTCTGGAGGTTCTCCTCTCTCCACAGAGAAATGCTGGAGCTCTAAGGCCCTTCTCCCCCGATCGCTCAGTTTGGCCTGGTGGTCAGCTCTAGGAAGAGTCCTGGTGGTTACAAACTTATTCCATTTAGGGATGATGGCGGCCACTGTGCTCATTGGGACCTTCAATGCTGCAGAGATTTTTCTGTACCCTTCCCAGATCTGTGCCTCGATACAATCCTGTCTCGGAGGTCTACAAAACAATTTCTTGGACTTCATGGCTCGGTTTGTGCTCTGACATGCACTGTTAACTGTGGGACCTTATATAGACAGGTGTGTGCCTTTCCAAATCATGTCCAATCAACTGAATTTACCACAGGTGGACTCCAATAAAGTTGTAGAAACATCTCAAGGATGATCAGTGGAAACAGGATGCACCTGAGCTCAATTTTGAGTGTCATGGCAAAGGCTGTGAATACTTATGTACATGTGATATTTTTCGGTTTTTATTTTTTATAAATTTGCAAAGATTTCAAACAAACGTCTTTCATGTTGTCATTATGGGGTATTGTTTATAGAATTTTGAGGAAAATAGTTCATTTAATCCATTTTGGAATAAGGCTGTAACATAACAAAATGTGGAAAAAGTGAAACGCTGTGAATACTTTCCGGATGCACTGTATCTATAAGTTGTAGTTGTGGTGTTCCTTCATTTTCAGTGGGTGCTCCCAAAGTTTTGCTGGTGCTCCTAACTTTTTGAAGTTGTAAAAAAGTTAACCCTGGAATAAATAAAATAATTAAAGCATATCACCACAGAACTTCCCCAGTTAATGACTTACATCAAGAGTCTTTTCCCCTGAAATATTCTGTTTAAATATGCAGATTAGCATATTTATTTTGTAGAAATGATTATTTTGATAATTATTCTTCTTATTATGTAGAAATCTGTTGAGTGTGAGGGAATTAAAATAAATTGGTAAGGAAGTCACAGTTGTGTTAATATATTTAACTTTTTGTGTTGTTTCTTAAGATCGATATAGAGGGTTTAAGAAGAAAATGAGATGCCTGTATGTAGTGTGTGTTTCTCTTTATGAATACAGGAAGAAAGTTCTCTGTGTGAGGAGTCATTCATGTTACACAAGCCATTTAGTTGTCTTTTGCTTTGCACAGGTAAAACAGGGTTGCCAAGTGTCTCAGTATTATCCATTACATCATGTATTTTGTGTGAAATTCAAACAGTAAAATTTGAAGTTTGAATATCCAAGAAGATTAAATAACCAGTTGATAACTGAACAGTGACATTGCAGGACACATCTAAAGACACAATAAAATCCCCAGGACAGACCAGGAGGTTTTTGAAGCCGCCAAATATGGATGATCCCCTTTGCAACAAAAACAAAGACATTTTTCAAAAATCATAATGAACTTTTATATAATAATGATGATGATCGTTTTGATTATAGCGCCTTTCGATCCAAGAAAAACACTTTTTACAATCAAGATTCAAGTTTAACCTCATTTATGTGGTAAAACATTTGAAGTCGTGTCAATAATTTGAGCAACATGTTTGAACCGAGTAAAAATCAACATGTCTCGTGTTTCTTCTCCTCTATCTGGTTCACAAGCTGTAAAACTTCTCAGGTTACGTATGTAACCCTTGTTCCCTGAAAAAAGCGTAACGATATGCTGCGCTGAAGAGCGCTTTGGGATCAATCCTGCATTATGACCTAGCTGTGAATATGTGTGTAACACGTCAATGAACATTGACCGGAATTTATAGCCTCGGCTGATGTAATCATTAGATGCACCTGTGGCCAGGCTATAAATGGATGCGTCACCAGAGTGTCGTCAGATACTTCTTTTTGAAGAGCAGTCCTGGGGCATCCCAGTGTGGCAGAAAAGTGCTGCATCTCGTTCCGCTTTTTCAGGGAACAAGGGTTACATACGTTACCCGAGACGCTCTCTTTACAAAAGCTACACTAGGATGCTAGCGCTGAAGAGCTTTGGGAACTAGAATACCCACGCCGCCACACTGTGGTTGTCCGGACCCCTTACGGTTGTGTAGTGTGCTCACAAGAGCATGAGAGGCCTCAGACATGAGCTTGAGATGTTGACTCAAGGACATAAGAGCCCAGACTGGCAAGAACATCCAAACTTATAAGAATCTAATGAATGTGTGCGGAGAGGACCAACCTGCCGTATCACAAACTTGCTGCAGAGGGAGACCTCTAGCCAAGGCTTTAGAGGAGGAGAGCCCTCTGATAGTGGTGGTGGTGTAGTGGGCTAAAGCACATAACTGTTAATCAGAAGGTCACTGGTCTGGATCCCCACAGCCACCACCATTGTGTCCTTGAGCAAGGCACTTAACTCCAGGTTGCTCCGGGGATTGTCCCTGTAATAAGTGGACTGTAAGCCACTTTGGATAAAGCGTCTGCCAAATTCATAAATGTAAATGGTAGAGTGCACCCTAAAACCTACTGGCGAACTTGACCACGCCACCAGTAGGTCCGGGCAGTTGTGTCCCTCACCCAAAGTGACATAGCCACCCGGTCACGGCTTCCAAGGGAATAATTGCTGACCTGACGCTACGCCACTGGCAAGAGCGGTGGTCATAAGTCTGAAGGGTACAGACCGGACAAAGCCTGAGAAGTCTTTGCTGCTCCGCATTACAAATGGCAGGGAGCAGATGGCTTAGAGAGTGACCGGCCATAGGGTCGTGAAGGCACCTTAGGCAGGTAGTCAGGGTGAAGGTGCAAAAATGCTTTGGTCATACATGGGGCAAACTCTAAACAGGCCGGCAAAAGAGACAGAGCCTGTAGGTACACAAATCTCCTTAGAGACGTAATTGCCATAAGAAAAACCATCTTGAGAGTCAGAAGTTTGCCAAACGCTGACTCTAGAAGTTTAAAAGGGGTCTTAATCAGACCCTCAAGGACTACTTGCTAAGTCCTATGAAGAGGTCCTAGTCTTAGCAGGAGGCCGCAGTCGCATGGCTCACTTAACTAAGCACGCGAGTAGAGGATGCCTCTTAGAGGGCACCCTGTCCACCAAGGCGTGGCAAACCGAAGTGGAGGCCACATAGAACCTGGCAGTGGCGAGGCAAGTGCCCGCTGACAGTTCTTCCTACAGAAAATCCAGAATTGAAACAAACGGGCAGTTAGCTGGTTCTGTAATATGACCTTTAGTAGAGAGAAATGCATACATGTGCATTTTGATGCCATGTATGCTTCACAACGATCAGTCTGGGGGGTGCTGATCGTAGAGGAGACATTCCTAGTGTAGCGAAGAGGTCCTCTTCTGCCCTGTAAAATCTATCCAGATCAGTTCCAAGTGGAGGGAGCCCTAGCACTTAAAATGGTCTCGATAATCTCAGGAGAAAGCCCTGTGTACCTCAGTTGGTACTCTACAGGGGCCAAGCATGAAAGGTTTCAAAATTCGGCCGGGGATGAAATATTGTCCCCTTAGCCTGAGAAAGAAGGTCCTTCCTGTTCAGAATCGCCCAAGTTGGACCGCCGAGGAGAGGTATTAACTCCTGTTCGGCCAGCCGCTATCAGTAGGAGGCAAGACCCTTGCTGGCTGAACATTGGCCAAGACTCCGGTAGCAGAGAAACCGGGAAAGAAACACATACAGATGCATTCTGGGTCATGTATGCGCCATAACGCCCAGACCCAAGGGGCTGAGTGACTAAGGGAGAAGTAGAGGAGACATTGCGCTGTTCATAGAGGCTAAGAGGTCCTCTTCTGCCCTGTACAATCTCACCCAAATTTGCTCCAAGTGGAAGGAGCCCTAGCATTTAAAATGGTCTCGATAACCTCAGGAGAAAGCCCTGTATCCCTCAGTTGGTACCCTTAGGGGCCAAGCATGAAAGGTTCCACAATCGGGCCATGGATGAAATACTGTCCCCTGTGCCTGAGAAAGAAGATCCTTCCTGTTTGGAATGCCTAAGGCGAGCCGCCGAGGAAAGATATTAACTCCGAGAACCATACCCTGTTCGGCCAGCTGTGCTATCAGTAAGAGGCAAGACACTTGCTGGCGAACTCTGGCCAACTACTACCTTAGGGTGGAGTTTTCACTCCCCGCTGGTATTTTCTGTCTGGACAGTAAATCTGCTCCCACATACGGGCATCCAGGGATATAAACTGCCCTGAGTGACAGGAGCTGCCCTGGGCCCCAAGGAGAATACGACGCATCAGAAATACAGCTGACAAGAACGTGGATCTCCCTGATGTTTTATTTAAGGGCTACCGCTGTATTGCCCACCCAGCACAAAGACATGGCAGCCTCAGGAAGAAGTATTTCAGGGCCAGAAATACAGCCATCAACTCGAGACAGTGACTGTGACAACCGAGCTGATCTGACCCTTCTATCCCCTTAAGCTGGACTGACCACTTAAGGCCGCTACCCAGCCCGTCAGGGAGGCGCCTGTCGTTAGCAGCCTGCGACAACAAGACGCACTCTAGAGTGGGACCCAAGGTAGAAAACCGGGTCTGAACCACATAGAAAGGGAACGAGCCCGAGGCGATAATCCTTATTAGCCTAGGGGTTTGGCCCTTGGAAGAAATCCCCTGACTTTGAGCCACAACAAAAACGGTCTCATGTGCAGAAGGTCCAGAGGGATTACCGAGGACACAGTTGCCCTGAGACCTAGTAGAACCTTGACCTAGCCTGACTTTGCTCAGGGTATACTGAATGGACTAGATTCTAGCAGGAGACAATTGTGCCTGCATAGTGATCGTACTCCATACCCAATGAACAGTGTTCTGAGTGGGAGAGAGGGCGCTTTCATGGCGTTGAGCCTCAACCCCAGAGAAACTAGATGAGCTATGATGGTATCCCTTTGCTGAACTGCCTTGGCCGAATGGAAGAACCTGATACTGGAAGGCTTTGCCCCTGAAAGCGAACCTCAGGAGATTCCTGTGTTGCGGCAGAACTTTTAAGTAAAGAAGTGCGTCATAAGATCGATGGTGACCAGCCAAACGTGATGTTGGGCTTGTGACGCGATCGTCTTGATAGGCAGCATCTTGTAATTGAACACCCAGACTGGGTAGTTCAGGATTTAAGATCTAATGCCAGACGCAACCCATCACCCTCCATGGGAACCAGGAATTATATGGTGTAATAACCTGACTCTGTCTCTGGAAGGAGAACATGTTATATGGCCCCTTTAACCAGGAGATTTGCAGTTTTGTTTTTGTGTTTTTTATTTTTTTTCTTACAGTAGACATGACTGATTCAGTTTTACGGAAGTGGCGACCACGGTGTTGAAACGCGGATGATGGTGAGAGAATTGAATTCTGTTGCCTCTTTCTACTGTTCTTAGAGCCCACGAGGGGGAACACGACTCGCCATGATCTGTTTTTGAGCCTCCTTCTAGCAGGACCGGGCGGACAGCCCCGCCCCTGAGTGCAGCGAGGAAAGAATTGCCCGAATGCTTCCTCATGGCTTTTTACCTCCTGGAACCTGGAGATAACCATAGTCATGGCGTCTCCGAAAAGTCCAGAAGGCGCGTGGCTCGACTGAAGCTCAGAAAAGGCTTGCTCGCTGAGCGCAGTACCACGACTCAGGTCCTCCAGCAGGTCAGCCTGGTAAGCCTGTAATATAGCCATTGTGTGCAGAGCAGCACCAGCCTGACTCGCTGCTTGATAAGTCCTCCCCACTAGCATGGATGTAGTGCTGCATGGCTTTGTGGGGAGAGTGGGTCTCTTAGTGATGATGTTGAGCCAGGCGAGAGATAACCCACAAGTGTCTCTTCTACCGGCGGCATCAAAGAATAGCCCCGTATCTCAGGACCTACGATAGTCGAACATGTGGACATCGAGGGCATGAAGACACAGGAAGTATAAAGATTCCTCCATGAATGAAAAAGACTTGTCATGGAGGTCATCAAACGAAGGAAGGGTCTAATATAGCGTTCCCTTCCTTTTTTTTTTTGGCCACCAGACATAAATCTGTCCTTGTAATTTGGGCGTTTGGGGGTGTCTCTTATTCGCGTGGCCAGTCTAGCTGTAGTCTGGCCACAGCCTGAGTAACGAACGTTTTGACAGGCTTGCGAGGCACACACACACACACACAGAATAGATGCTCTGAAAAAAGAGGATCTGATGACACTCTGGTGAATTATCCATTTATAGCCTGGCCACAGGTGCATCTAATGATTACATCAGCCGAGGCTATAAATTCAGAGTTTTTATTAGTTACTTCCTGATTAAAAAGAAAAGTGTGGATGTACAAATGTACAAATGTACAAACATTGTAATAAAGTAAGAGAACAAGACAGAATCAGTCTTTGTAGTATGCTTTGATGAAAATGGTTATCTGAAGAAACATTAAACTTAACTAAACACACTTTTAAACTGAATTTGATTCTTACAATGACGCCATGCGTAATCTCTGCTGATTTCTAAATCGAAAGTAAAAGTGTGTTAGAAGTGAAATATATGATGAGAGTTTAGCAGAGGGCAGTGTTGGATTAATAAAGGGAAAATAAAGGGTTGTTAAAATCATGAACAAAAACAAACATGACATGGTACCAGGTGTATAGATTAACAATAGATTCTGATTTATTTCTTTATGTTTTGGAGCTTAAACCTGTAGACATGGACTTGGGCTCTCGTATTAGTGATGAGGGAGCAATTGGGCTATTGTGGCTTAATACACCTTGCCATCAGCACCACAGAAATTTATATAGAATACGCTAGACCGTCCTGGTTACTTTCATAACCTCTGTTACCTGATGGAGGGAACAAGACGTTGAGTCGATGTAGTGACACTAAGGATCACTCTTGAGAGCACGAAGACACCTCTGATCTTTGATAAAAGGCCAATGGGAATTGGCGAGAGGTATTTGCATGCCCCTCCCCTGGACATATGGTATAAAAGGAGGGAATGTGCATACCGCTCTTTAGGTTTTGTGCTGAGGAGCCGAGAATAAGGTCCCGGCCATTTCAGCGGTAGTTCAGCGTTGTGGCAGGATGGACACAATGTCTCGTTCCCTCTATCAGGGAACGGAGGTTACAAAAGTAACCAGGATGTTCCCTATCTGTCACTCACTCGACGTTGTGTCGATGTAGTGACACCAGGGGTCCCCTACAAAAATGCAAAAACTGGCTGAACTGGGTTATGTGGGTTGCTGTGTGCCGCTTAGCCAGTGCACCGGGCCGGCCGTAACCTCCCGTGACACAAGTGTGAGTTTCAAACAGCCCTTTGGGGATGAGTCGAGTACTCAAAACGATGGGGACAGGCTTGTCCTAGTCGTGCCTCTTTTCCCTCTTTTTTCTTTTTCTCCCCAGAAAAAGAGAGAATTTGCTTACTGACCGGGATGCCAGTGTCCACGTCAGGGGTGTAGGGCCTTACCTCACTCAAAATGGCAGCAGAGACAGCATGGCCCTTTGTTCTATGATCAATGGTGAGACATTGAACTCGGTTTCCCAGAATGCTTCACAGCCGAATGGGAAGTCCCGCCTATGGACCCAATCTCAAATGTCATTGGTCAAAAGTGACCTATGACCGATGACGTCATCTTCTCCACAAAACCAGCGGACAGATTTGATTTCGCCTCTCTGCCTACAACTGCACAAGCCTCGCGGTTTAAAGAGACGCCAGATCTACATACAAAGGAATTTCCTCCTTCTGGACAAAGAGAGACCACGTAGTTCTAACCTCACCATTTGGCCATGGTAGAGTAAGATTAACTTAGCTTTGTTCCAGTCGGTAGTATACTTATTACAACCGTTCATTTCATTTTCACTGCGTAGACAACAGTGAATTTATTTAGAAAACGGAAAAGGCTGACTCAACTTCCTTATCAATCGCTTTCTATCAACGCTGACTACCTCCTGCATTTCTCTCCATCACCGGACCCTAGAAATAACTAGTTTCCATTTTGAATTCAGTTTGCCATTTTGAACCTAGTTCTCAATGTTGAAACAGATCGTCCATTTTGAAACTGGTTCCCCACGTGGAGTTTGATCCGCCATTTTGTGTCTTTGTTACCGAATCTAGACACACACCCACACACACACATACATACACTAGCATATAGTTCCACTATTTAGTTAGGACTTCCATTTTATGTGTTTGTGTTACATTCATATAGTATTGGCAGTGTTCATTGCTGTTTGATTAAAATAAATCTTGTTATATTATAATAAGTACTCCTAGTTTGCTTGAATAGTGTGTTGAAGCCAGCTTCTGCCACGCCAAGAACTCCTGTATTACTTCAGTATTGTTAAATTGTTGTTGTTAGAAGCCAACTGTAACCAGATTACTGTTTGATTTGTACGGCAATAATTTGACTAGCTTCTTCCCTTTTGATTATTAATCAAAATACTCAATCTTCAGGGTAGAATTTTATGAAACTTGATCAGTCACTTACTATAATTTTTCTCTTGTCAAAAGTGGATAGAATTTAATGAGTTAAATTATATTATTATATAAATTATATTATATAAATTATTATATATAATTATATAAATTATATAATTTATTATAATTTATTATATAAATTATATTATTTAATTTCCTCTTTCCTCTTTTGTAAGTCAGCTTGGATAAAAGCTGCCTGCCAAATGAATAAATGTAAATGTAAATTTAATTATTAATTAATAATTAATATCAATAATTATTAGTTATATCGGATAGTAAAACTGATCTAAACAACCAGTGCACCCTACATAAATTGGTGTGAGGACATGATAATTGTTGGCTTTCTCCAATATTTTAGCAAATAACTAAAAAATAGTTTAGAGTAGCCAGAGGTTCCTCTTGGCTTCACTTTTCTCAGGAAGTCCAAACTGCTAAGGCACAAGGCCGGGTTGTGGTTGGGAATTATTGCAAGTGTTGTGTTAGTGGTTGCTAGTTTGGTACTAATTCATTACTCCTTTTAATTTGTTTTTGTGTGAAAGATTCAGTTGCTAGATACTAACAACGTAGTCTGATGTACTGATATAGTGATTGTTAACACCTAATTAGCAGTTCAAGAAACAGTTAATAATACAAAGAAGTTGCTCTTGAGTGACAGGTAAGTTGTCCTCCCCTGTGCATTCTCTTCCAGGGATAACGACTGGTGCGTCAGTGTTTTCCACAGAGCAATAGGTGTCGTCAATCTTCACCTTCAAAACTCAGCACAAGCATCACAATTTTGAACTCTCAAAGAGTTCCTACAGGGGTCCACTGGACATCACCCTCTCACCTGCCTAACCAGGGAGATATGAATTCCCAGTCCCCATCAGCGTCCGGAGCTGAAGCTCCCTGGTCAGGTGAGGAAACCTCACTGTCCAACTGGGTCGCTGACCTCCTTCTTGTCCCTAGAGAAGAAAGGGAGGTGCTTAACAGCTACACACAATCCCAGTGTGATGCTGAAATGGCCGTGGGCTGATAGTGCACACGCATCCTAAAGGGAAGGTATCCACTATCCAGGAAGCAGTTGGCAAACTGTTCCTGCTCTACCACCACAAGGCCCTGTTGCAGACAGCAACACTCAAGGGTGAGGTAAAGACACTTACCGCCCATGGGAGTCGGCTTGATGCACGCAATCGTGCCTTACACAAAGACCTCCAGAGCACTAATGCGATGCTGGAGGAGTGTGTGGGAAGTCTCCAGTCAGTGCTGCACTGGCACACAGCTGGCCCATGGGGCTGCGCAAGCACGCATTTCCCCAGTGAGCCTTCTTGCACAGGTGCGTGCAAGGTCAGTGAGGACGAGGAACAAGTCACCCTAGTGGCTCCTTACTGGCCCGGCCTGGTTCTCGGACCTCGGACTCTCGCCAAGGACCTTCTTCTCAGGGACAGGGCACGCTCTGGCATCCACGCCCAGACCTCTGGAACCTCCACGCCTGGCCCCTGGACGGACGCTGAAGATCTAGCTGGTCTACCACCTACCGTCGAAGACACGATCAACCAAGCCAGGGCCCCTTCTACCAGGCAATTTTACGCTCTAAAGTGCCGCTCTCAAGAATTGGTGTCGTGTTAGCACACTGAAACAGCAATGCGATAGATTGTGAGCAGACTTATAAAGCAATGGCTTACATCTCGATTGGCTAGGAGTTACCCTGCTAATGGTGTGATGATGTACAGCTGCTAGTCTTCCAGCTAGAACTACGACTGTGCTTCCATTTACGCTGCCACGATGAAAGATTCATAATGTGATTACGCTTGCCTTTACGTAATGGTCACGTAATTTGGCTAGCTGGGATGTTCGGTTCACTTAGTTTTGTCGTGGCCATGACATATTAACTTGTGTGAACGTGATAATATGCTGTGTCCACGAGATATTGATTCGGGGGAATGTCATATTTACTCGTGTGAACGTGATAATAAGTCGTGGCCACGATATCATTTTGTCGAGGTACCGATATCCTTAACTCAATATTTTTAAGAACATTTTATATTTGTTGTCATTTCATAATATCAAATGGTAAAATTGTTTAATCGATTTATAGAGCTAATATATTTATATATAAAAAATAATAATTCAGCTTTGTGCTAGGCAAAGAAAACCCATTCATGCATGTCTAAGTTGGTTTGGTTTGAAAATGTGATTTGCACAAATAATGTCAAATATAAAACTAGCTTAACCGGCAGTGCGGTATCCATGGAGGCATCCGGGACCGTTCAACTGGTCAATGATGAATCCGAATATTTAATTCAAGCCAGCAAATTTCCGACAGCAAAGCCCATTAAACTTAAGAATGCGCTTCAGGTATCTTTCACTTATAACGTACCCATGTATTAATGCCAGAGGCTGCACTATATATTTATATGACAGTCCTAATTCAAAGTAAAATGTTATTTCATTAGTCATCTCCATCTCATGCCCACTACTGTCCCTCAACATGAGATCTCGAGGCCACAACATAAGGATGTTGTTACCTCGACAAAATGATATCGTGGCCAATGACAGACAGCTGCAGTAAAAGAAACAAGAAAATAAGAAAGATAATATTTTGTAAAATGCACAAAAACTGGAAATATTTTATGATCTTTTTATTTAATTTAGTTAGTTTGAAACAATGTAGGACAGTTTCAGTTTAGTTTTATCTTTTAAAAATTTTGTTTACATTTCTATTTCCATTTACTAGGTTATTTTTAATTTAGTTTCTATTTGATTTTCAGTTTCAGTTAACTATAATAATAATATTGCTGCATATATGTGGTTATCTCCTTTAGGAAACGAGATTTCTCATTGGTAAGTTTGGATAAAAGAGTCTGATGAATTTATAAATGAAATATAATAAAGTCAAACCTGAGAGCTGAGTCTGATTCCTCTGTTGACTTTCACACAGTAGATGTATCTTGGGTTCTTGAATCACTTCATGTAACGGAAGGTAATCTTCTGCAAGTCACTCTTTCTACTGCTTCTTCTGTAATGCACACCGTTGTGGATTAATATACAGCATGTCAGCCAATAAGAGGGAGTCTGCAGCTACATTGATTTCCATTAGATCACATGATTTATGGGAAACTCAATGCAAGCACTGCAGTAAATGTTTCATCATTCTTTTATCTAAAGATTCCCAATAATGTCCCATGTACAGTATGAGCCCCATAATAGATTTAACAAAGATTCTGTGGATTTGAATGACTTATTTAAATACAGAGAGACAAATTCATATATAAACCATACATAGTGCTGGCATGACATTAGAAGGACACTTTGACCACAGGAGAAATGTGCCACTAACAACAATAGGACTGAGATTTGTTCATTCCACAAGATTGAAGTATTACACTATAATGTGGCTCATACATGGGACATTCTTAGGATTTGGTCAAATTTCAGCTTAAAAAAATATTTTTTTTATACTACAAATGATACATTTTCTGAAAACTGCACAACATTAAGCACTTATTACACCACAAGCATTAAAGCCCTTTCATTATTTACTTTTTTATTTAGACGTTTTGTTCTTAACTCAACAATATACATAATAGAAGTGGTTTGAATTTCTCTTTAAATGAATACTGCTCAAATGTCCATGTGGCAGGGTGGAGGGTGGGGCCGGGTTGTGATTATACACACCCGGTCTCTTATCATGCTAATTAAGCCTCCGAGAGGGATAAAGGCCGATGACAGACGGTGGTGCGACGAGAGAGAGATAGTTTACGGACATGTCCATCATGTGTGTGTTTGTCTTTTAAGTTTGTCTTCAAAACTATTATTTATATTGTCAAGTCGGTTCTCAGTCCTCCTTTCCATTGATACCTTTACACTGGTGCCGAGCCCGGAAGGAGGAGGGATGCCCGTCAGTGAGTCCTCGACACTGCCGCCCACCCAGGGGAGCTGCCATCCACAGGGGAGGGAGTAGACCGACCGCCTGACGCTGTGAACGGCCGCCCCATGCAGGAGAGTGGGGACTGGACTCCCCACCACCTGGAGCGATGGAGCCGCTGCCATGGGCGGAGGAAAGCCCTGCCATCCCCAGAAACACGGAAGGGTCAGAGCAAGACCGGCCGCCCACGAGGGGAGGAGGGAAGAGTTCCCGACTGCCTGGAGTGGTAGGGCCACTGCCAGGGGCGGAGGAGTGTCCCCACGAGTCGCCGAGAACGCTGAGGGGCGTGCTTCCGCTGGGGGTCGTGGAGTCTAACTCCCCGGGAGAAGCGGCTGTCGCCGCCTGAGAGGATGGAGGCGTGTTCGAGGACCATGCGACGGTGTATCGGAGAACTGGCGTAGTAGTTTTTTTCATCTCTCTCTCACTCCTAACTCTCACTCACTGCCGCTCTGCATTGACCTTTTCCCTCGCATTTAAATTGTAGTGTCCAATGACTACAAATATAACATTTATGGCAGTTTTCTCCTTTTATGTGATGTACTGTAGACAAATAATAGTAAATAGTAAACAATAATCACACACATTACATATGAATAATTCTTTCAAACCCACAATCTGCATCAGAAATGTGTTTATGACACCAAATTGTTCTTTCAGTTCTATGAAATCAAATAAATTGTAACAATTTTGTTTCACAAGGCTAATCAAATATTATCAATGGACATTGCTAAAGACCTGTTAAACATCAAAAGTTCATTTTTGTTTCAAAGAACCCTGTGTATGAAAGAACTTAAAATGAACAAAACATTACCATGATATAACAATGTGTATTACTTTGGTGCTGTTTTTGCTCAATTCTCCAAGGGGAGCATGCCACCAGACAACCCTACAACATCATGGTACGCTAGAGAGATGATAATGATGAATGCCTGAAAATGCTCCCCGCCAAGCCCCGCCCGGTACGCCAAATGTGATCGCCCTGTTAGTCCCCTCACACGGTGCTTGGATACATGATTATCACTTCCCAATCTGGTCGCGACTGGTTGACCAGGACCATCCGACTCGCTCACGCGATTCAGTTCGCCCCACTCCCGCCACGCTTCAGCCGTATTCGCTCCACTCTAATGCACGGCCAACAAGCCAGTGCCTTATGAGCAGAGATTTCCACTCTGCTCCTCAAGGACCTAATAGAGCCCGTCCCTCCAGCCGAGATGAAGAAGGGTTTCTACAGCCCTTACTTCATCGCACTCCAAAAAAGCAGCGGGTTAGCGACCAATCTTGGACTTGCGAAGTTCTCAACCGGCTTTGCACAAACTCCCATTTAAAATGCTCACGCAGAAGCAGATTCTCACCCGCGCTCGACAGCTAGATTGGTTTGCTGTGGTAGACCTGAAGGACGCTGCATTTCCATGTCTCTATTTTGCCATGACACCAACCCCTCTTACGGTTCGTGTTCGACGGCCAGGCGTGATCAGTACAAGGTCCTCCCTTCTGCCTGTCCCTGTCCCTCGCGATCTACACGAAGGTCACAGAGGCTGCTCTTGCCCCTAAGGGAAGTGGGCATCCACATACTCAATTACCTCGAGGACTGGCTCATCCTGGCCTACTCTAAAAATTACTATGCGCCACAGGGACCAGGTGCTCAGGCACCTCAGCCATTTAAGGCTTCAGGTCAACTGGGAAAAGACCAAGCTCAGCCTCGTTCAGAACATCTCTTTTCTCGGCATGGAGTTAGACTCAGTCTCGATGACAGCGCGACTCGCCAACGAGCGCACCCAGTCAGTGCTCAGGTGCCTCGCCCGGCACAGCGGTTCATCTAAAACAATTCCAGAGGCACCTGGGGCATATGGCATCCACAGCCGTGGTCGCGCCACTTGGGTTGATGCATATGAGACCACTACAACACTGGCTGCAGGCTCGAGTCCTGAGATGGGCATGGCGCCACGGCACGCATCGCGTGATAAACACCCACTCCTGCCGTCAGACTTTCAACCCTTGGACAGACTTCTGCTTTCTGCGGGCCGGAGTCCCCTTGCAGCAATTGTCCAGGGATGTCGTGATAACCACAGACGCCTCTCGACAGGGTTGGGGCACCGTGTGCAATGGGCACGCCACGCTGGCCTCGGGAAGGTCCCCAGCAGCGTTGGCACATCAATTGCCTAGAGTTGATGGCTATAATTCTTGCCATACGGAGGTTTATTCCACTAATCCAAAGAAAGCACGTTCTGATCTGCTCAGACAGCTCCGCGACGGTAGCGTACATAAATCGTCAAGGCGGCATGCGCCTCGCCATATGTCACAACTCGCCCACCATCTCCTCGTTTGGAGTCATCCGTGACTCAACTCACTGCTCGCTACTCACATCCCTGGTAACCGCAACACGATGGCGGACACGCTGTCGCGACAGGTTTCACTCAGCGGAGAGTGGAGGCTCCATCCCCAGGTGGTCCAGCTCATTTGGGACCGATTCGGCAAGGCACAGGTAGACCTCTTTGCCTACCAAGACAACTCCCATTGCCCGCTCTACTATTCCCTGATGGACGCTCCCCTCGGGACAGACGCGCTGGCACACAGGGCCCCTGGGGCTGCACAAGTACACATTTCCCCCAGTGAGCCTTCTTGCACAGGTGCTGTGCAAGGTCAGGGAGGACGAGGAACAAGTCACCCTAGTGGCTCCCTATTGGCCCACCCGACCTGGTTCTCAGACCTCATACTCCTAGCTGACAGCCCCTCCCTTATGAATTCCCCTGAGGAAAGACCTTCTTTCTCAGGGATGGGGCACGCTCTGTCATCTGCACCCAGACCTCTGGAACCTCCACGCCTGGCTCCTGGATGGGACTTGAAGATCTAGCTGGTCTACCACCTACTGTTGTAGACACGATCAACCAAGTCAGAGCCCCTCTACCAGGTATCTTTACGCTCTGAAGTGGCGATTGTTCTAGAATTGGTGTTGTTCCCGGCTGAAGACCACGAGAGGTGTGCAGTGCTCTTATTTATGCAGGAGAGGCTGGAGGGAGGCTGTCCCTTCCACCCTAAAGGTGTATGTCGCTGCTATCGCTGCCCACCATGACGCAGTAGACAGCAAGTCTTTGTGTAAGCACCCACTTAATTATTAGGTTCCTAAGAGGCCTCAGAGGTTGAATCCCTCCCGCCAAGCCTGTTCCCTCCTGGGATCTCTCAGTGGTCCTTGCTGGCCTCCAGAGACCTCCCTTGGAGCCGCTAGAATCAGTTGGACTCAGGGCCCTCTCTTAAGACTGCCCTGCTGATCACGCCAGCCTCCATCAAGAGGGTCAGGGACCTGCAAGCGCTCTCTGTTAGTGACATTTGCCTGAAGTTCGGTCCGCAGACACATATGTGATCCTAAACCAAGACCGGCTACGTGCCCAAGGTTCCTACTACGGCCTTTAGAGACCAGGTAGTGAACCTGCAAGCTCTGCCCCGGAGGAGGCAGAACCAGCCCCTTCGTTGCTGTGTTCGACACGCGCTTTATGCGCATCTACTTGGACCACATGCAGAGCTTTAGATGTTCTGAGCAGCTCTTTGTCTGCTTTGGCGACAGCGAAAGGGAACGCTGTCTCCAAAGAGAGGCTTTCCCACTGGGTCGTGGACACCATTTCACTGGCCTATCACACCCAGGTCAGAACCCCCCCAAGTGGTCTGAGCACACTCAACAAGGAGTGTTAGGCCCCCATGGGCAATGGCCAGGGGCACCTCCCTGGCAGACATATGTAGAGCAGCCGGTTGGGCAGCACCTAATACATTTGCGTAGATTCTACAATCTCCGGTTGAGTCAATATCAACCCGTGTTTTCAGGTCCGAAGCTGGTAGAACTTAGTAACACGCTGACAGACTGACCGGTGGATCACTTGCACCTGGCGCCCTTTCCCTCGGTCGAGGTAAATATGTGCGCTTTCTCTCCCAGGGGATCCCACTCTTCGGATCCGTGGATGATTCCTCCCTAGCCCTTTGGGTCCGCAGTTCAGCAGATGAACTCGCCGACCCAATCCATTGCAGGTACTTAATATACCCTGTACTGGAAATAGGTGCTCCACAGGTCAGGACTCCCCCTGTGTGTATTGTCCTTGGTACGGTCCCCTTACGAGTGGACCCGTGTCTCCCTTAGGCAGTCCCAGCTGCCCTCTGGTCGCCGTGTTGTAGCAACTCCCCCCTCCTAGCGAGGCTGGATCTACCACTGCGCCACTTTCCACATGCCGCCTAAAAACCCATGTGATGTATTTGTTACTCTTACCTCCCTTCCCGGCAGGTGTGGTCTCCGTGAGGGTGTTTTCCCCTGAAAGAATAGGAAACTGGTTAAGACTCCCTTCTCTTGATGCTTGTAAGGGCCCCGCCGCTTTTGCTCTATCGGAGAAACATAGAGAGAAAAGAGGCCCAGCCAGGTTCGGCCCATTCCCAGGTTGGCAATCGTCACCTTGTTCCCCTGTCTAGGGTAACCAGAAGGATTCCGATGACTCTTTTGGGGCATTGTGGAAGGGTACGTAAAGTCTGACACAGCTGGTCGCCTTTGCATGTAAAATACCTGCCCGCTCCTGTGTCAGCAGTACACATACATGGCTGTGTGATTCTGTATGATTTAAATTGGACCCCTAGTGTCGCTTCTTCGACACAACGTCGAAGTGAGCGACAGACAGGGAATGTCTAGGTTACATATGTAACCTCCATTCCCAGATGGAGGGAACGAGACGTTGAGTCCTCCCGGCCACGTCGCTGAGCCTAGCCACTGTTGTGGCCTGACGATTTCCGGCTCCTCAGAAAAATCCTGAATGAACTAGACGGATTTCCCCGCCTTTATACCTGTATGTCCGAGGGCGGGGTATGCAAATACTGTCTGCCAACTTCTCATTGGCCTTTTTTCATAGATCAGAGCAATGTCTCGTTCCCTCCATCAGGTTACATACATAACCTAGACGTTGCCCCACTACAATCACACTTGGTCCCAGCTTGGCCCCCGAGTTAAAATAGTCTAAAACCAACACTGATGTTCGTGATCATCAGTATTTCAGTAGCTTGCATTTTAATGTATCCTTGGATAGAGGTAAGGAAAACAGATTTGGCTTGCTGCCCATAGAGTAGGGCTCAAGCTTGAGACTCGACTCAACTCTGAACACCCCTCTGGACTTTACTTAAATTAAGTTTAGTAACAATAGACAGAAGGTGAAGTTGAGGTGGAGGAGGGATGCTGGATGAATTGTCACAGCAGTGAGGTAAGCAGCGGTTTACATATGCTTACACTTGCATTGTGATTGGTTGAATTATGAACATGCTCCTCCCAAACTTTGATTATAAAACTTAATTTCATAATTATTCATGAGACAGTGTGGCTTTTTCCTTTGAAAATGTGTTATCTTATAATTATTCTTTACACCATGTGGGATGTTTCTAAGATGAATGTTTTAAACCAGGGTGTCAAACTCAATTTCAGCTTGGGCCACATCGGCATTATATGTGCCCACAAAGGGCTTGTTGAAAATGAAGCACCTGATTTGGTAGCACCCATGCAATTACAAATAATATTGCATATTTTGTGCACTAAAATGCACATTTGATGTAAATTGTAATATTAACAGTAACAGTTACATTTGTGTAATAATTAGCACCTAATTCATATAGGGCTAAATTCACAGAGCTTACTAAAATGGGTCTTCTTTACAGATATCTTTCATCAGGCTCCTACTGATAAAGCATGACAAACAAACACAGTTAAATTTTTCTACAATCAGAGAGCATTATAAGAGACCCATGAAGAAGAACTGACAGCTTGGTCCATAATAATTATAATTTTATATAAACCATTTTCTATAGTATACATAGTTTTAACAATAGTATTTGTTATAAGACCGTGGTAATCACAAGTAAAACCAAGCTCCTTACTCCTCACTACCATGGTTAGTATGGTTATACATTCTGTAATAAAGATGGCATTTTTGTAATGAAAATCTACATACATATCTTTCAAAATACCATAGTTAATACATTTAGTGTTTCTAAAGTGTAATGTATGGATTGAAAAGCCTTCTGATTCATGAGTGTCCATGGTCCAGTGTTTTCTCCTGATTTCTCTGCTGTGACTGGACTGTTTATTATGGTTTTAATCTAGCTTAATCACCAATACATTTGGAGTTTTGAATCAGAATCTATGCCATATTCAATGCGTTTTGTGATCCGCGACCGCTCTTGACACGGATACTGTTTATAACAGACTACATGGCATGAAGCACCTGCTTTGGCGCCGCACTCACTATATTCATTGAGCAGAGCTGATCTGGGTAGCGTTGTTTTGTTTGGCTTTTGGAGAGTAAAATGAGCTTCAAAAATTAAGTTAGGATGACAGGCTGAAGGCTCATTACTATTCGTGAAATATGTGCAGACTGTTTGTTCAGTAAGTCTTCAGTTTATCTGCCATCATACGCTTCAGAAGTTAGCTCACGGGCCACATGAAATGAGGTGGTGGGCCAGATTTGGCCTTGAGTTTGAAACCTGTGCTTTAAACACTCAAGTGCTTGAGTGAACACACCCTGCTACAAAAACCAGCTTAACCAGCATGCAGTTCCCAATATATATTTTAATATAAATTAATTAGATTAGTACAGAGTTACCGGTCTTAACATCACAAAGTAGAGAGGTTTGGTTCTTGTTCTACAGTTCTGCAGTCATCGCTCAACTCAACATTTTGTTTAGGGTAATATAGTATTAGTATACTACTGTGAATATAGATTTAAACATATGAAGAGCGTATTTATGTGATCTAATGTATGTTGTTACACTAGATTATTGACATAATTTAATCAATAACGGTATCATTTTATGGGACTCTTATTTTGAAAACATTTGTTTTGGAAGTTTCACAGTTGACAATGTCATGTGATATAAACTTAATAATTTACGTTGTTTTCAATTCTTCATAACATGTATATTTCTTATTTTTTTGTATTGTTTTTGGTCTCACTCTTGATAAGTATTTCTGCACTAAATTAAGGAAGCACTATTACGTAAACTTCGGTCATGCGTGAGGATAATGCTGATGTAATTTATGCGTGCGCTCTCTCTTTACGCTGGATGTTGTGGCGAGAGGTATGTTTTTATCTGCTCCTCAGAGAAGTGTGTAAATGTGCTTTATTGAGTGTTGTATAGGGATTTTCTGTATGTAATGAGTTTATTTGTTGTCTTTTCTGTACTGAGAGATCAACAATCTGGGTTATAAATGTTATAAGAGTATGTTTGATCGAGCACGCATTTGATTAATGGCACGCAGTTGCACGTCATGATACGCTTGTGAGTTTATATCGTTAAAATCTTTACAGTTGAATTTAATATGAGTTATACATTTGTAATTGTGTAAAGTTGTATTTGTTTATTTTGAAGGATCCATGCAATGTTTAAATGTATTTTCTGTATATGAATTTACATTTACCTCTAAATCTGAGGCCATGGTTCTCAGCAGGAAACCGATGGAGTGCGTACTCTAGGTAGGGAATGAGGTTTTGCCCCAAGTGAAGGAGTTCAAGTACCTCGGGGTCTTGTTCACGAAGTGAGGGACAATGGAGCGGAGGTTGGCCGGAGAATCGGGGCAGCGGGGCGGTATTGCACTGGCTCTATCGCACCGTTATCACGAAAAGAGAGCTGAGCCGAAGGCAAAGCTCTCGATCTACCGGTCAATTTTTGTTCCTACCCTCACCTATGGTCATGAATGTTGGGTCATGACCGAAAGAACTAGGTCACGAGTACAAGCGGTCGAAATGGGCTTCCTCAGAAGGGTGGCGGGCTTCTCCCTTAGAGATAGGGTGAGGAGCTCAGTCATCCGTGAGGAGCTCGGAGTAGAGCCGCTGCTCCTTTGCGTTGAAAGGAGTCAGTTGAGGTGGTTTGGGCATCTGGTAAGGATGCCCCTGGCCGCCTCCCTAGGGAGGTGTTTCAGGCACGTCCAGCTGGGAGGAGGCCTCGGGAAGACCCAGGACTAGGTGGAGAGATTACATCTCCACACTGGCCTGGGAACGCTCGGGTCGCCCAGTCAGAGCTGGTTAATGTGGCTCGATAGGGAAGTTTGGGGCCCCTGCTGGAGCAGCTGCCCCCGCGACCCGACTTCGGATAAGCGGTTGAAGATGGATGGATGGATGGAATTTACATTGAGATATCGTGTGTTGATTGACAGGCACGGCTAGACCAAAAATGGCAATTAACTGTGCTTGAGTGTGATCGTGTCTGTTATTTCTTTTGACACAGACACAGCGAAGCTGAGAATAAAGAAAAACAAAAGTACATCATTGTGTGGGATCTCTTTCTTTAAAATCAAACACAACGCAGAAGAAAACCCACTACATTTATCTGGATATGCCGAAATCTGCACACTATTTATGAAATGGTCTTGCTTTTATCTTATCATTGATGGAAAATCCAGTTTAAGCTGGTAGGTGAATTTTGGAACATGGGAGCTGGTCGAGCTGGTCCAAGCTGGTCATGAGCCGGTCCAAGCTGGTCCAAGCTGGTCATGAGCTGGTCCAAGTTGGTAATGAACTGGTCCAAGTTGGTCATAATCTGGTCCTGAACTGGTCCAAGCTGGTCATGAGCTGGTCCAAGTTGGTCATGAGCTGGACTGTAGCTGGTCATGATTTGATCCAAGCTGGTCCTGAGATGGTCCAAGTTGGTCATGAGCTGGTCCAAGTTGGTCATGAGCTGGTCCAAGCTTGAACCTGAGCTGGTCCAAGTTGGTCAGGAGCTGATCCAAGTTGGTCATGAGCTGGTCCAAGCTGGTCAGGAGCTTGTCCAAGCTGGTCATGAGCTGGTGTAAGCTGGTTTCCCAAATATCATGTTCCAAAACACAGCTACCATCTTAAACTAGATTTTCAATTTGGGATTGGACAGCAGTGATTTGATTCAGACAGACTTTGGACCACATGGGATCAGGGATCATGATTCATGACTTCATATTCAGGTTCACATGGAGAAAATGTCACAGAAGATTTCTATTGGAAACTCAATCTCAGTACAGGTAGTGAAATATGAACTCTTCATTAGAAGTCTATGAAGGTAAATAACCAGTTATTGAAGAAAAAATTCACCTAAAAATGACTATCCTGTAATTTACTCAACAAAATGTTATCCTAAAATTGTTAGCGGTTATTATTTCAGTGGAACACAAAAGGAGATTTAAAAAAAAAAACTTAATGCAGATATTGCATAAAACTACAGTTCATCAGTCTGCATCAGCGGTTTACAAACTTTTTGATGCCAAGGACCCTCAAATATGATGATCTGCTTGCAGAAAATACAAAGGCACTTATATATTTCCATGTGTAAAGATGCATTTATACTGTGTAAGGAGAATCAGTAATCTTTATTTTATAAAAACAACATGCTGTTTGCAAAATTAAATAATCACCTTTCAGGTTATGTCGTTATAGTACTTGTTTTACTGTGGATATAGATACTTTTCTACCTCCTTCCTCCAACTTCTTCACAAGGTTTTTTGTTGTTGTTCTGGGATTGATTTGCACTTTTTACACCAAACTACGTTCATCTCTAGGAGAAAGAAAGCATCTACTTTCTGAGTGGTATGATGACTGTGTGGTCACATGGTGTTTATACTTGTGTACTATTGTTTGTACAGATGAACGTGGCATCTTCAGGAGTTTGAAAATTGCTCCCAAGTTTGAATCAGACTTACGGAGGTCCACAATGTTTTTCTGCGGTCTTGGCTGATTTCTTTAGATTTTCCCATGATTTGAATCAAAGAGGCACTGAGATTGAAGGTAGTCCTTAAAATACATCCACAGGTATACCTTCAATTCAGTACACCTCCTATCAGAAGCTAACTGGCTAATTGGCTAAAGGCTTGACATCATTTTCTGGAATTTTCCAAGCTGCGTAAAGGCACAGTTAACTTAGTGTATGTAAACTTCTGACCCACTGGAATTGTTTTATAGTCAATTAACAGTGAAACAATCAGTCTGTAAACAATTGTTAGAAAATGAATCATGTCATGCACTAAATAGATGTCCTAAACGACTTGCCAAAACTATAGTTTGCTAATATGAAATCTGTGGAGTGGTAAAAAGTGAGTTTTAATGACTTCAACCGAAGTGTATGTAAACTTCTGACTTCAACTGCAGTGTTCACACGTTTCAAATAAATAAATATACTCATGGTTACTTACAGTTGTCTAGACATGTTATAGCAGCATAAGAGTATTTCAACATCAATTACACATCAGCTTTTAACAGTAAAAGAAAGAAAATGTTCTGGATTGTTGCATGTGTGTTGGATTATGGATTAATGTTTCAGTATATAGTTCGTTACAGGTTTAAGATGACTAATGTAGGTTAATTTCACAATAGTTCACATATTTATTTCTGTATTTGTTTAAATGCAGTGTGTGCAGAACAGATGGAGAGACCACCAGAGAATATAAATATTTAAATAAAATATTTAAAGTGATATTAACATTATTTTTTCGATGTTTTTATAACAGTTGCTTTATGTATATAAATGGGAATGCTTTAAGATTTAAATGTTTAAGAGTTTTGCTAAATCAACTCTGGAAAAAATAAAATAATGGCTTATAACCCTTAAAAATTAAGTTGTGTTAAGTGCTTGAATTCATTTAATAGAAAACTTTAAAAAAATATATTTGTATCAATTTTGAGAGTTTGCTGAATTTGTTCCCTTTACAAAAGGCTTCACTACGATGTTGCGCTGCTAAGCGCTACGGGGAACAGCTCTTGCTGTGAGCCAAGCTGAATAATGTGTGAAACACGTCAATGAACATTGACCGGAATTTATAGCCTCGGCTGATGTAATAATTAGATGCACCTGAGGCCAGGCTATAAATGGATACGTCACCAGGTGTCGTCAGAAACTCTTTTTTCAGAGCAATTCTGTTTCTGTGTGTCTCACAAACCCTGTCAAAACTTTATTTCCTCTGTTAGGAGATAGAATCAGTTAGACAGTGTGCAGTGAACGTTTTTCTTTTTTCTCTTCTGTTTAGAAAATATTATATATATATATTTAAAAAAAAAGAGAGAATGACTGAAAGCAAACGGTGCGTGTTCCCCTCTTCTCACTCTATAGCTGAAGACGACACACATCAGTTTTTGCTGTTTGTTTGGGGGTAAGAGCACGCTGCTCTCGCGTTGCAGCAGGGCGGTGCGAGCACTGCGATTTGCTTTAACAGGCAGAGTGCGTCGTGCTCGCATCGCTTGCTTCCGGAGTCAGCACTCTCGAATGGATTTGGTTGAGGAGCAAGAGACGGGTTGATCCTTTCTCTCACTCTCTCCCCAAACCCAGCTGTTCCTTCACATGATCTCGACGCTTCTTCGGATCATGAGGTGGATCGCGATTTTCTTCCCGCCTCCGAGCTTTCCGTCTGCGATAAAAAATCTACGGAGGAATTGCTCGATGTTGTTACTCGTGCGGTTGCCAGATTGGTCTGGCCACATGAAAAGAGACCCCAAACGCTCCAAATTAGGGGATAGATTTTATCTTCCAGTCTAAGAAAGGGAACGCCTCAAGGGTTCCTTCCTTTCTTGACAACCTCCATGAAGAGCTTTTTCGTGGAGAACCCCTAAAAAAAAAATATATATATATATATATATATTTTCTTCCATGTTCACATACCCTCGACGCCATTATATTCGACTATCGTGGGTGCTGAGGCACGGCAGTATTCAGTGATGCCGCTGGTCAAAAAGACGCTATGGGCTATCTCTCGCCGGGCTCGGCATCGTCACTTAGAAGCCCTCTCTCCCTCAAAGCCTTGTAGGACAACCTCCACTTTAGTGGGAAGGGCTTATTAAGCAGCAGGTCAGGCTGGTGCTGCTCTGCACAATATGCTGCTCTGCACGCTATGCTGCTCCTCCCAGGGATTGGTGACAGTCTCACGCCCTCGAAGCCCCTCCATTCCCACAACCTCTTGGTGTTTCGGGTTGCAGAGGCTTCCGTCAAAATTGGGTGTTTTCGCTGTTCCTGTATGTTATTCAGGACGCTAAACACCCGACAACCCCTCAACAGGAAGTGTTAAAATATAATACCCATCTCAGAGATCCTGGCAGCTGGAAACTTCTGCCGGATATATTCTTTTCTGTGGGTCGTATAAGGGTGTCAGGATTTAATTCACTCGCCGCTTTTCCGTGTTTCAACGCGTGTTCTCACTACCAGTAAACCGAATTTCTTTTTATGTAAAAAAAAAACTCAATCTCCTGGTTAAAGGGGCAATGGTATGTGTTCCCTTCCAGAGAGAGAGAGTTAGGTTATTACACTAAATACTTCCCGCTTCCCATGGAGGGTGAGGGGTGGCGTCTGGCTTAGATCTTAAAGCTTGAACTACCCGTGGGTGTTCAAGTCCAAGATGATGCCTGTCAAGACGGTCGTGTCTCAAGCCCTACAACTCGCTTGGCTGGTCACCATCGATCTTATGATGCACTTCTATACTTCATTTAGAAGTTCTGCCACAACATGGAAAGTTCCTGAGGTTCACTTCCGGGGCAAAGTCTTCCAGGGTCAGGTTCTTTCTCTCAGCCTAGCCCTTTTTACCCGCGACATTCACAATGCATGATGTAGCTGGCTCCTTGCGACTCGGGGCATCTGCATTCTGAATTATGTAGACGACTGGCTGATCCTAGCGCAGTTCCAGGAACTGGCAGTTCAGCACTGGGACATCGCCTCAGCTCATCTGTTTCTCTGGGGTTGAGGCTCACGCCAAGAAAAGCGCCCTCTCTCCCACTCAGAACACTGTCTATCGGGCATCGTATGGAGTTCAATCTCAATGCGGGCACAACTGTCTCCCGCTAGTATTGAGTCCATTTAGATCACCCTGAGCAAAGTCAGGCTAGGTCAAGGTTGCACTGTTATCATTATCAATGATTTCCAGGTCTCAGGGCTAAGGCGCCCACAGTGATCCCTCTGGACCTTCTGCTCATGAGACCGTTTTTGTTGTGGCCAAAAGCCAGGGATTTCTTCCAAGGGCCAAAACCCCTAGGCTAAATAGGGTTACGCTACTCAGGCTTCGCTCCCTTTCTATGTGGTTCAGACCCTGTTCTCTGCCTTGGGTCCCACTCTAGGTGCTGTCTTGTTGTCGCAGGCTGCTAACGACAGACGCCTCCCTGATGGGTGGGGTAGCGGCCTTAAGTGGTCGCCCAGCTTAAGGGGATAGGAGGGTCGCCAGCCTCGGTTGTCACAGTCACTGTCTCGGGTTGATGGCTGTATTTCTGGCCCTGAAATACCTCCTCCTGAGGCTGCCATGTCTTGGTGCTGGTGGACAATGCAGCGGTAGCCTCTTACATAAATAATCAAGGAGACCCACGCTCTTGTCAGCTGTATTTCTGACACGTTGGGTTCTCCTTAGGGCCCAGGGCAAGCTCCTGTCACTCAGGTCAGTTATATCCCTGGATGCCCGTGATGTGGGAGCAGATTTACGGTGCAGACAGAAAATACCAACGGGGAGTTAAGAACTCCACCCTAAGGTAGTAGTTGCCCAGAGTTCGCCAGCAAGGGTTTTTGCCTCTTACTGATAGCACCGCTGGCCGAACAGGGCTTGGTTCTCGGAGCTAATCTCTTCCCTCGACGGCTCAGCCTTTGGCGATGCCGAACAGGAAGGATCTTCTGTCTCAGGCACAGGGCAATATTTCATCCCTGCCCCAAATTGTGGAATCTTTCATGTTTGGCCCCTAAGGGTACCAACTGAGGGACACAGGGCTCTCTCCTGAGGTTATCGAGACCTTTTAAATGCCGGGCTTTTTCCACTTGGAACAAGTTTGGGTGAGATCTTAGGGCAGAAGAGGACCTCTTCGCTTCTATGAATAGCGTAATGTCTCCTCGACTTCTCCCTGAAATCACCCAGCCCCTTTGGGTCTGGATGTTAAAACACATACATGACCCAGAATGCGCCTGTATGCGTTTCTTTCCCGGTTTCTCTGCTCCCGGAGTCTTGGCAATGTTCACCAGCAAGGGTCTTGCCTCCTATTAATGGCTGCGCTGGCTGAACAGGATATGGTTCTCGGAGTTAATATCTCTCCTCGACGGTTCAGCCTTGGGCGTATCCGATCAGGTAGGACCTTCTTTCTCAGGCTCAGGGGCATATTCATCCCCGCCCGAATTGTGAAACCTTTCATGCTTGGCCCCTGTAGGGTACCAACTGAGGTTCACAGGGCTTTCCCCTGAAGTTATCGAGACCATTGCAAGTGCTAGGGCTCCCTCCCTTGGAACTGATCTGGGTAGATTTTACAGGGCAGAAGAGGACCTCTTCGCCTCTGTTGATAGCTAATGTCTCCTCTACTTCTCCCCGAAGTCACCCAGTCCCCCTCGGGGTGCTGATCGTGGTGGCGCATACATGGCACAAATGCGCCTGCATGCGTTTCCTTCTAATAAGTTCAAATTACAGAACCAGCTAACTGCCAGTTTGCTTCAGTTCTGGATTTTCTGTGGAAAGAACTGTCAGCGGGCACTTGCCTCACCACTGCCAGGTTCTATGTGGCTTCCACTTCGGCTTGCCACGCTTTGGTGGGCGGGTGCCCTCTAAGAGGCATCCTTGCTAGGACCTCTTCATAGGGTAAGACCCCCTTTTAAAACCTCTAGAGTCAGCGCTTGGTAGACTTCTGACTCTCAAGATGGTTTTTCATATGGCAATTACGCCTCTAAGGAGACTTGGGTAACTACAGGCTCTGTCTCTTTTGCCGGCCTGTTTTGAGTTGCCCCAGGTAGGACCAAGAGCATTCTTTGCACCCTCACCCTGACTACCTGCCCAAGGTGCCTTTCTCGACCCTTGGCCAGTCATTCTCTAAGCCTTCTGCTCCCTGCCGTTTGTAAATGCCGGAGCAGCTAGAGACTACTCAGACTTTGTCCAGTCTGTGCCCTTCAGAATTATGTCCACCGCACTTGCTAGTGGCGTAAAGTCAGGGCAGCTGTTCTTCACTTTGAAGCCGTGACCGGGTTGTCACTTTGGGTGAGGGACCTTACTGCCCGGGCCTACTAGGCGCATGGTCAAGCTTCACCAGTTGGTTTTAGGGCGCACTCTTCCAGAGGGCTCTCCTCCTCTAAAGCCTTGGCTAGAGGTCTCCCTCTGCAGCAAGTTTGTGGTGCGGCAGGTTGGTCCTCTCCGCGCACATTCATTAAACTTTTATAGTTTGGATGTTCTTGCCACTCTTGGCTCTTATGCCCTTGAGTTGACACCGAACAAGTTTGTGGTGCTGCAGGTTGGCACTCTCCGCACACACTAATCACATTTTATGGTTTAGATGCTTTGCTACTCTGGGCTCTTATGCCCTTGAGTCGACATCTCAGCCCATGCCTAAACAAGTTTGTGATGCGGCAGGCTGGTCCTCTCCACTCACATTCATCAGTTTTTTGTGACAAGTTTGTGTTGCGATAGGGTTCTCTTTGCACACATTCATCGAACTTTATGGGTTAGATGCTTTGCTACTCTGGGCTCTTATGCCCTTGAGTCGACATCTCAGCTCATGCCTGAACAAGTTTGTGATGCGGCAGGCTGGCCCTCTCCGCTCACATTCATCAGTTCTTATGACAAGTTTGTGTTGCGATAGGGTTCTCTTCGCACACATTCATCGAACTTTGTGGGTTAGATGCTTTGCTACTCCGGGCTCCTATGCCCTTGAGTCGACATCTCAGCTCATGCCTGAACAAGTTTGTGATGCGGCAGACTGGTCCTCTCCACACACATTCTTCAAAAAATTAATGGCTTAGATGTTTATGCTACTCCGGCTCTTATGCCCTTGAGTCGACATCTCAAGCTCATGTTTGAGACCTCTCGCTTTTTGTGAGTACACTGCACAACCGCTGGGGTCCGGACAGCCCCAAGCGCGGCGGCGTGGGTATTATGTTCCTCAGAGTGCTTAGCAGCGAACATCGTAGTGAAGCCTTTTGTAAAGGGAACGCCTCGGGTTACATGTGTAACCCTTGTTCCCTGAAAAAGGCGAACGAGATGTTGCGCTGCTTTGCCGCACTGGGACGTCCCTGGACTGCTCTTCAAAAAGAAGTATCTGACGACACCTGGTGACGTGTCCATTTATAGCCTGGCCTCAGGTGCATCTAATGATTACATCAGCCGAGGCTATAAAGTCCGGTCAATGTTCATTGACGTGTTTCACACATTATTCAGCTTGGCTCACAGCAAGAGCTGTTCCCCGTAGCGCTTAGCAGCGCAACATCTCGTTCTGCCTTTTTCAGGGAACAAGGGTTACACATGTAACCCGAGACGTTTTATATATAAAAGTGTCCAAAATCCTCCCGAGACACACTGATGTTTTTCTTTGAATGCACTCGTCTCAAAAATAATAAAAATACTTGAACTTATATCGAATTAATATCTAATTATGAAAAATGATCCACATGGACACTAATATTGCATCACTCTTCTTGTGCACAGTCGGTGTATGTGCGCTCTCGCTTGACTCAACCACGTCTGGCCCAAATGAGTTTGTTACTGCACACTACATTATTACTCTGTTGGTATATACTGTAGATGTTGCAGAAACAGGTATAGTATAGTAGTATGTCATTCTGAACTCTAGTTTCTAACATGCTTCACATTCAATGTGACACACTGAACATATCTGTGATGCTGTACGGAAAACAACTTGACATCAATATGAGCAATAAAACACTCAGAGTCACGATTTCAATCATTTTGAGATCATTTACTGAAGTTTTTGTTTCATACATGCACAGAATAGAAGTGAAGAAGAGCTGGTTAACAAAAGAGACTTCAGTTATTATAGTCACATGCACAATATGATTAAAAGTGTCATTGTTATTAGTTTTTCTAAACATGAAATATTCTAGATCCGACTTCTTATGAACAATAATGATGTATTAATCATGTTCTCATTCTAAGGTTTAGTAGATTATATGCAGGGGTCAGAGGTCATCTATCAGTCATGAACACTTTTCTGAATGTGTCTGAAGTTCCAGTTATTTCACTATAATAGAGTCACATGTTAAAATAAACTTTAAACAAGAATAAAACTACTGTAGATGATCTAGACAGAGTATCTTGTGAGTTTTCTTCACTGCAGACTTTATTCTGGTCGTGTTTGTGGAATGAAGATCTCAACATCTGCAAAACACTTGAGCAAAACAAGTCGAGAAACAACAAAAGCCAAACAGGACGACTCAGAAAGTATTTCATTAGTAGAACTTGAAGGTTGTAAAATATACGTCTAAAACATTAATGATTAGAAATATCAAATATATCAATGGTTTAATGAAGCATGAAAGAAACGATAATAAAAGTGAAGTAAAAAAATTATAATGAAATCTCTCAATTCTATATGATTTAATAAATGGTGAATCAAGTGGTTATTTGATGATTAATTATATGAATATTATTGATCATGTATGAATAAATGCAGTACAATAAAAATGCATATTCCCTAAATGAATAATCAATGTTATTACATTCCTAGACTGGCCACACACACACACACGCTCTCTCTGAAACACGCTCTCACACACACACACACACACACACACGCTCTCACACACATACACACTCACACACACACACACACACGCTCTCTCTGAAACACGCTCTCACACACACACACACACACACACACACACACACACACACGCTCTCACACACACACACACGCTCTCTCTGAATCACGCTATCACACACACACTCCGCTGCGCGTCGTGACTATTATGCTTGGTTCTGTCTGACACTCACTCTATTTATACAAAATAAAGAGTCTCACAACCGCATGCTTCTCAGTGCTTACACTTTACTTCACGAGCTTGCGCATCTCAATGACGTCACATACACAGGACTCACAGTCCAAACAGACATGGTCTCACATCCTTCTGACAATATATAACATATTGTAACATCCTTCCCTTTTTTTTCTTTTTTTTTTTAAACGTACATGGCACTGTGGTCACTGTATGCAATAAACTTGTGACCAAGAACAACAATATAACACCATATACTCAAAGTTACTCTTCTGTCTCACAATAACAATTAAACAGATTTAAACAAAATCTTTCAAGTGTGTTGGTTTCTTGACTATTCTGCCAACTCTGGTTGTCATAACACTGTTGCTGTTATCTGAATGTTGTGTGCGTGTGTGTGTGTGTGTGTGTGTGTCTGGTACTGTCTGTGAATGTCGCTCATCCAGATGGATCTTCTGATTAGACTGTTCAATCTTGACACTCATGTTTTGTGTGTCTGCTCTCTGTGGTCCTCCAGACACAGTCCTGAGATGTTTCCGATTTCTCCTTACAACAGTTCCATTTTCCATCTTGACCGTGTATGATCTGTTATTGGCAACTCTTAACACTTTTGCTGGTGTCCAGTCCGATCTGTTTTTCGTGTCCAGCTGAACCCTTAAGTGTTCTCCTTGCTGGAGAGGTCTAAGATCTTTTGCTCCTCTGTTGTAGTAGAAGGCTTGTTTGCATTGATTGTCTTTTACTGCATGTTCTGTGTTTACAACACCTGGCTGCAGGAGGCTGTCATGTGTCGGCAGTAATGTTTTAGTCCTTCTGCTCATGAGTCTTTGTGCAGGACTAGCATGGAACCCCTGAGATGGTGTGTTCCTGTGTTCTAGAATAGCTAGATATGGATCAGTCTTTGCTCTCTTTACCGCAGACTCAGCTTTGCCGTTGCTTTGCGGATACGCTGGAGACGATGTTACATGCTTAAATTCCCAAGCTGTGCTGAACTGTTTGAATTCTTGTGAGCTGTACTGTGGTCCGTTATCAGATATCACAGTGTCTGGAATCCCGTGTCGTGCAAAATGGGCCTTTAACTTGTGTATCACTGTACTTGACCTGGTGTCTGTGAGACAGTCTACTTCCCAGAAGTTGGAAAAGTAATCCACTGTGATGAGATATGCTCTGTTGTTAAATGAAAACAAATCTGTTCCCACTTTTGACCATGGTCTCATAGGAATGACATGTGGGCACATTGTCTCTTTCTGCTGCCGTGCATCCACTGCTCTGCAGACTGCACAGTTTCCTATGTATGTTCTTATGGCGCACTCATCCAAGGCCAATATACACAGTCTCTTGCTCTGCATGAAGCAACTTTCTATGCCTAAGTGTGATGCATGAATTCTCTCCATGATTTCTGTTCTTAGCTTTGCTGGTATTACAGCTCTCTCACCTCTGAAAATCACACCATGTTGCACACTAAGCTCTTCTCTTACTGAAAAAAATGGTCTCGCCTCTTCTTTCAGCTGCGTTTTCTCTTCTGGCCATCCTTGGACTATCACTTGCCGTAATATCTGAAACGTCCCATCCCTAGCAGTTTCTGTCTGTATCTTTTGTAGACTTCCTTCTGAGATGGGCAGGTACTGCAGCATGTTAATCATCTCAATTTCTGTCTCCACTGATCCTTCTGAAGCACACTCCGGTAAGTACACTCTGCTGAGGGTGTCTGCTAGGTACATTAATCGACCTGGAACATAGACAACATTAATATCATATCGCTGAAGCCTCAAAAGCATTCTCTGCAATCTCTTAGGTGCATCTAGAAGTGGGTTTCTTGTGATAGTTTCAAGGGGTTTGTGGTCAGAATGGACTTCTGTGTTCCGGCCATAGGTGTACTGGTGGAATTTCTCCATCCCAAACAGGATTGCCAGGCATTCTTTCTCTATTTGAGCATACCCTTTTCAGTGGGTGTAAGTGCTCTGCTGCAAAAGCAACTGGTTGTCCTGCCTGCAGTAGTGCTGCACCCAGCCCTGTCTCCGAGGAGTCACACTGAAGAACCAGGTCTTCTTCTGGATTATAGTATTTTAAAACAGGTGCAGAGGCAATCGTTTGTTTCAATTTATTGAATGCTTCTTCCTGTATACCAGTCCACTCCCAAACCACATCTCTGTGTGTCAGTTCTCTTAATGTGTCGCAGCTATCTGACAAGTGTGCACAAAATTTGGACAGATAGTTCACCATACCTAATAATCTCTGCAGCCCCTTCACATCTGATGGTCTGGGCATCTCCACTATGGCTCTCACCTTCTATGGATCAATCTTTAAACCTTCCAAAGTCAGTCTGTGTCCGATGTATGGCACCTCTTTCTGTTTCAGCTTGAGTTTGTTGAAGTTTAGTTTGATGTTTCTGTTTCTGCATCGCTCCAGTAGTTGTCTTAGTTTTTCGTTATGATCTTTCTCAGCTGTCTCATCGTTATCGCCTTCCCCACAAATGAGGATGTCATCCGCTATTATCCGGATTCCTGGGAGCCCCTCCAACGCCTGAGTCAACCTGTGCTGGAAAACTTCTGGAGCCGGGCTGATCCCCATGGGCATTCTGCTCCATCTATACCTGCCAAACGGAGTAGCGAAAGTAGTAAGATAACTTGACTCTTCTGAAAGCCTTACATGCCAGAATCCATCCTTTACATCACACACTGTAAAAACTCTCACTTTAGTCAGATCCAGGAGAACATCATCTATGGTAGGCAGGGGAAAGTGTTGACGCTTAAGTGCTTTGTTTAGTGGTCTTGGGTCAATACAAATTCTTAATTTTCCACTTGGTTTCTTCACCACCACCATGCTGCTAATCCAATCCGTGCTCTTTTCCACCTGAGCTATGATGCCTCTCTCTATCAGACTTCCTAGTTCATCTTTTAGATGTTTCATTAGTGCCACCGAAACTCTCCACTTTGGAAGCCTCACCAGTTTAACTTCAGGATCCACCTCGAGGTTGTATTTCCCTTCCAGGCATCCATCTCCCTCAAATACATCAGCATACTCTCGTTGTATGTCTCTCTTGTCCCACGTTAACTTTTCTCTGCATCTCTCTGTGGTAACAATATCATCAATTGCCATAATGTTTTCATGCTGTATTCTTACCAGATCCATTGCTTGCACAGCCTTGTTTCCTAGCAGGGGCACTGATGAGCTTTCCTCCACTACAATGATCTCGAGACGATAAAGTTTTCTGTTTCTGGGGTTTCTTATTTTTATTCTGCACTTCCCTATGGGTTTCAAGGTGCTCTTGTTATACATGACCAGAATCTGTTCAGTCTTTTCCATTACTGTGTCAGGGTTTAACAGTTGAATGGGTATGACGTTACAACTGGCTCCGCAGTCTAGTTGAAATTTTACTGGCCTCTCATTTATCTGCATGGTTGCAAACAGTTCCTTTTCATGTTTGTCCTCCTTTTGTGAATTAAGGCTTAGGATTTCTTGATACGGTTCTTCTTCCTTTTCTGCAACACTGTGTATTCCCTTTCTCATTGTCTCTTTTGTTTTGCATGTGGATGCAAAATGGTTCATCTTGCCACATTTCCTGCACTGCTTTCCGTAAGCAGGGCAACTCTGTTTTTTCCACTCATGCTGTTTTCCACAGAATTTGCACTTAGCTGGTTGTGTTTGTTTGGCACTCTGGGCCTGTCTAACTCTCTGAACTGCGTGTACTTCTGATTTCTGACCCTCAATAGTCATCACATTCTCTTTTGACAGTTCTGATGCTTTACATATCCTCACACATTTCTCTAGTGTCAGGTCCGTCTCTCTTAATAGGCGTTCTCTCCTCGTTCTCGGATTGCAATGATTTCTGAACGCGGTTAACAGCCATTCCATTGTCAGCTCGCCGTCAGCCGGCAGGGCCGCGGTCATCGTCTTACACAGTTCTCTTCCTGTTTCTCTGATTAGATATTGGAAAACTTTTACCTTCGTTTTGTTGTCCGCGTCTGTAAGCGACAAATCCATGTACAGGGAAAACTCCTCTTCCCACGCTTTCCAAGCTTTGGGTATGCACGTAGCATTCCAGTCAAAATTTGCTGGAGGTTTCAATCCAAATGCACCCTCCATGATCGGCACTCGTCTCTCGCTGTTGCTTTCTCGATAGCAAACTTTAATCTAATCTTTCACTTTTATCTCGTACTTTACCGCTGCCACCATGTTATATGCTTGGTTCTGTCTGACAGTCACTCTATTTATACAAAATAAAGAGTCTCACAACCGCATGCTTCTCAGTGCTTACACTTTACTTCACGAGCTTGCGCATTCACATACACAGGACTCACAGTCCAAACATACATGGTCTGTCACATCCTTCTGACAATATATAACATATTGTAACAGTGAGCACATTACCATCTCAGGTGTGCATTATTTATAAACAATTCAACTGGAGTCAATTATTCTTTACATATGTAATATTGTTTTGATCATAATCAGCACCTTCCAGCAGATGGTATATTTATATTTGATATTGTATTCTGTAATTAAAGAGCTTCTTAAACTGCTCTATTAGTTTTTATATTTATATTTATTAAAAGTTTTTATTCAGACTCTCAATAGCATCTTGCTTTAAGTGCTTCTTCCACTCATGTGGAATCTGACCCCTGCCCTGGAACTTTTTATCATAATAATTTTCCAGATCTTTCTGGAATCTGCACACAAACCACTTCCAGTACGGCAGCTGAGAGAAGTCAGGAGTGATGCTCCACTTTCCAGATTTACTGGAAAAGTCTCTGTACTGAATTTACTGCTTATGTCTAAAATTACTGAAGGGATTGTTTTCCCCATCACATCTTCTAAGAGTTTGAAATCATCAACATCATCACGACTCACTCCACTGAGGTTGTTTACAGAGAATATCAGCACATCTGAGAGCTTCTGTGTGAAACACTTCAACCACAAATCAACATCTCCACTGTTCACTTGAACATGTTCAGTAGATTCATGAGCTGCTTCAACATCTCCACTGTTCACTTGAACATGTTCAGTAGATTCATGAGCTGCTTCAACATCTCCACTGTTCACTTGAACATGTTCAATAGATTCATGAGCTGCTTCAACATCTCCACTGTTCACTTGAACATGTTCAATAGATTCATGAGCCGCTTCAACATCTCCACTGTTCACTTGAACATGTTCAGTAGATTCATGAGCTGATTCATCATCTCCACTGTTCACTTGAACATGTTCAGTAGATTCATGAGCTGCTTCAACATCTCCACTGTTCACTTGAACATGTTCAGTAGATTCATGAGCTGCTTCAACATCTCCACTGTTCACTTGAACATGTTCAGTAGATTCATGAGCCGCTTCAACATCTCCACTGTTCACTTGAACATGTTCAGTAGATTCATGAGCTGATTCATCATCTCCACTGTTCACTTGAACATGTTCAGTAGATTCATGAGCTGCTTCAACATCTCCACTGTTCACTTGAACATGTTCAGTAGATTCATGAGCTGATTCATCATCTCCACTGTTCACTTGAACATGTTCAGTAGATTCATGAGCTGCTTCATCATCTCCACTGTTCACTTGAACATGTTCAGTAGATTCATGAGCTGCTTCATCATCTCCACTGTTCACTTGAACATGTTCAGTAGATTCATGAGCTGATTCATCATCTCCACTGTTCACTTGAACATGTTCAGTAGATTCATGAGCTGCTTCAACATCTCCACTGTTCACTTGAACATGTTCAGTAGATTCATGAGCTGCTTCATCATCTCCACTGTTCACTTGAACATGTTCAATAGATTCATGAGCTGATTCATCATCTCCACTGTTCACTTGAACATGTTCAGTAGATTCATGAGCTGCTTCAACATCTCCACTGTTCACTTGAACATGTTCAGTAGATTCATGAGCTGCTTCATCATCTCCACTGTTCACTTGAACATGTTCAGTAGATTCATGAGCCGCTTCAACATCTCCACTGTTCACTTGAACATGTTCAGTAGATTCATGAGCTGATTCATCATCTCCACTGTTCACTTGAACATGTTCAGTAGATTCATGAGCTGCTTCAACATCTCCACTGTTCACTTGAACATGTTCAGTAGATTCATGAGCTGATTCATCATCTCCACTGTTCACTTGAACATGTTCAGTAGATTCATGAGCTGATTCATCATCTCCACTGTTCACTTGAACATGTTCAGTAGATTCATGAGCTGCTTCAACATCTCCACTGTTCACTTGAACATGTTCAGTAGATTCATGAGCTGCTTCATCATCTCCACTGTTCACTTGAACATGTTCAGTAGATTCATGAGCTGCTTCAACATCTCCACTGTTCACTTGAACATGTTCAGTAGATTCATGAGCTGCTTCATCATCTCCACTGTTCACTTGAACATGTTCAATAGATTCATGAGCTGATTCATCATCTCCACTGTTCACTTGAACATGTTCAGTAGATTCATGAGCTGATTCATCATCTCCACTGTTCACTTGAACATGTTCAGTAGATTCATGAGCTGCTTCAACATCTCCACTGTTCACTTGAACATGTTCAGTAGATTCATGAGCCGCTTCAACATCTCCACTGTTCACTTGAACATGTTCAGTAGATTCATGAGCCGCTTCAACATCTCCACTGTTCACTTGAACATGTTCAGTAGATTCATGAGCCGCTTCAACATCTCCACTGTTCACTTGAACATGTTCAGTAGATTCATGAGCCGCTTCAACATCTCCACTGTTCACTTGAACATGTTCAGTAGATTCATGAGCCGCTTCAACATCTCCACTGTTCACTTGAACATGTTCAGTAGATTCATGAGCCGCTTCAACATCTCCACTGTTCACTTGATCATGTTCAGTAGATTCTTGAGCCGCTTCAACATCTCCACTGTTCGCTTGAACATGTTCAGTAGATTCATGAGCCGCTTCAACATCTCCACTGTTCGCTTGAACATGTTCAGTAGATTCATGAGCCGC